>NC_090651.1:204348923-204563923 GCF_040937935.1 Hyperolius riggenbachi | reverse complement strand
CTCCTCCTCCTTGCCTGAGTGGCAGTTCAACTCTAGTGGTGCTGCCATCTCCTCCTCTCCAGCTACACACCCCCATCTTTCCAGAGCCTATGCTGCATGCCAGGTACGATGGTGTCACGCCATCTTAGACATGTCTTGCCTCAAAGCGGAGAGTCACACTGGACCAGCTCTCCTGGCTGCTCTTAACAAAGAGGTGGCGCAATGGCTGACCCCGCACCAGCTGGAGATCGGCAACGTGGTGTGTGACAACGGCAGCGATCTCCTTTCCGCTTTGAATTTGGGAAAGCTGACACATGTACCCTGCATGGCACATGTGCTGAATCTGGTCGTTCAAAGATTTGTGTCAAAGTACCCAGGCTTTGAGGACATCCTGAAGCAGGCCAGGAAGGTGTGTGGGCATTTCAGGTGGTCTTACACGGCCATGGCACGCTTTGCGTACATTCAGCGGAGAAACAACTTGCCAGTGAGACGCTTGATATGCGATCGCTGGAATTCGACCCTGCTCATGTTCTCTCGCCTGCTAGAACAGGAGAAATCCGTCACCCAGTACCTGTACAATTACAGTAGAAGGACACAATCTGGAAAGATGGGGATGTTCTGGCCACCGAACTGGACACTGATGCGAAATGCATGCAGGATCATGCGACCGTTTGAGGAGGTGACCAACCTGGTGAGTCTCGCTGAAGGCACCATCAGCGACTTGATCCCCTACGCTTACTTCCTGGAGCGTGCCGTGCGTAGAGTGGTGGATCAAGCTGTGGAGGAGCGTGAAGAAGAACAGTTATGGCAGGAGGAGTCATGGGAGCAATTTTCATCCGAACCAGATGTTTCCTCAACAACTGCAGCAGCACAGAGGGGGGAGGAGGAGGAGGAAGAAGAGGAGTCGTGTGGGGAAGAAGAGGAGTCAGACTCGGATGATGAGGAAGGTGTTTCTGTGGAGGAGGAAGAGGCGGTGGCAGAAGAACAACCGCAGCAGCCGTCACAGGGGGCTTGTGCTGCTCCACGTTCCCGTGGTATTGTTCGTGGCTGGGGGGAGGAAGAGGACTTACGTGACGTCACTCAGGAAGAGCAAGAGGAGATGGATAGTACGTCTGGATCCGACTTTGTGCAGATGGCCTCTTTCATGTTGTCCAGCCTGTTGAGGGACCCCCGTATAAAAAAACTCAAAGGGAATGACCTGTACTGGGTGGCCACGCTACTAGACCCTCGGTACAGGCACAAAGTGGCAGACCTGTTACCAACTCAACAGAAGGCAGAAAGCATGCAGCACATGCAGAACAAGCTGGCAATGATGCTTTACAATGCGTTTAAGGGTGATGTGACAGCACAACGCAATAAAGGTACCACTGCCAGTAATCCTCCTCCTCCCATGTCCACTCAGGCAAGGACAGGATGCTCCAGCGAACTCATGGTGATGTCGGCCATGCGGACATTCTTTAGTCCAACGCCTCGCCGTAGCCCTTCTGGATCCACCCTCCACCAACGCCTGGACCGGCAGGTAGGCGACTACCTGGCCTTAACTGTGGATGTAAACACTGCGAGCAGCGACGATGAACCCTTGGACTACTGGGTGCGCAGGCTTGACCTGTGGCCAGAGCTGTCCCAATTTGCCATACAACTTCTCTCTTGCCCTGCCGCAAGCGTCCTGTCAGAAAGGACCTTAAGTGCAGCTGGAGGCATTGTCACTGAGAACAGAAGTCCCCTAAGTCACAAAAGTGTTCAGTACCTCACCTTTCTCAAAATGAATGAGGCATGGATCCCGGATGGCTACTGCCTGCCCCAAGTCAGTCCCCACACACAGCAGCTCTGCCTGCAGGCCGCTTGCCTTCTCTGCCACCACCAACAGGGTCCAGGACTCCAGGCGGATTCCTGAATTTTTAAGGCTGCTGCTAGCAGCGGCTGCTATACTAATTTTTCTGGTGCGTGTACATGCCTGCCTAATTTTTCTGGCTGCACTGCGGGCGGCTGCAACAACAAAACAAAAGGCATGTACATGTGCCCATTCCCCTTCGTGATCATTACCTTGCCGCGATGAAAGGGCTTGCGTATCACAATGAAGCACTGACCGCCGGATATATGAGTGTCTCGGGTGGGGGTAGCACACCAAAGATAATAAGGTTGTTGCTTCATTGTGGTCAGACCAAATTTGATCAGCTGGACAGTCACTGTTGTTCTATCCATGAGCTACTACAGCCCGGCGACCATATGGGCTGCAAAACCGCCACGGCCTGCACTCTGGCCATGTTGCGCACCAGTTCAGCACGGCCGTCACTACGCAAACCGCTGTTTGCGGTGCGTTACACAGTGAGTTTGGTGTGTCAGTGTGAAGCAGTACTCTAATTACACTCCCTGATTGATGTATACACATGCAAGATGTTTTAAAGCACTTTAGGCCTGCAATTCAGCATTCAATGTGATTTCTGCCCTTAAAACGCTGCTTTGCGTCAAATCCAGATTTTTTTCCTCTGACTTTTGGCATGTATCCCACTCCACCACCTGGGGGTCCAGGTGTTAGACCCCTTGAGACATCTTTTCTATCACTTTTCTGGCTAGCATAAATGTTTCTATTTTTTCAAAGTTCGCCTCCCCATTGAAGTCTATTGTGGTTTGCGAAAGTTCGCACGAACCGAACCTTCGGCGGAAGTTCGCGAACAGGGTTTGCGAACCGAAAATCGGAGGTTCGAGACATCTCTATTCGCCAATAACTTTATCACTACTCCTCACATGTAAATGATCTATATCTTGTTTTTTTTTCACCACAAATTAAGGTTTTTGTGAGCGATAATTGTTTTCATTAATTAATTTAATCTTTATGCATTTTGAAGGCAAATACACAAAAAAAACCCAGAAAAAATACACTATTTCTCCAAATCCACCCCCTATAGTTTTAAAATAAGCAATACTACTATAAATAAAAACCACCCATTTTATTTGCCCATTAGTCCCGGCTATCACAACATTTAAATTTTGTTCCTACTACAATGTATGGAAACAATATATTATTTGGAAATAAAGGTGTATTTTTTTCTGTGTTTTTTTTTTTTTTGTGTCCCATCGTTTTATCAACTAAAATTAATATAATTAAATCACTTCCAAAGCCCCCTCCCCCAGTTACCAAGCAAACAATTTAAAATATGAAAAAAAAAATAAACCACAAAAAAAATCCATTAATAGTTGCCTTAGGGACTTATGTTTTTTTAATATGTATGTCGTGTGGGTATTTACTGTTTGTCTGTTTTTTTTATACAAAATCTGTGCAGGGTCATTTCACTTTTCGCCATGATAAACACTCCTTGGTTTACAAGGCAGTGTTTTAACGTTAATGAAGTTAAAAAAAAAGTTACATTCTTATGAATGGACATGGCCTCTGATAGGGGCCATGTCCCTTCATCACAGGCATTGCAATTGGTTCAGAGAAGCTTTCTTTCTCTTCCCCAATCGCCGACATGGAAAACAACCGGGGTGTGCGGGCCGCAGCCCGCGCACCCCGCAGCTACCGCTGTTTGCAAACTGGAAGAGAATTTTCAGCCAGTTTGCCTTTAGCTGCGCCTATCTGGACAAAAATACTCGTCCAGATAGGCTTAAGTGGTTAATGACTGAGGTGTCAGGAGAGTTGTCCTGTGGACTTGAAGGTCTTTGTTCATAGGTGGTGGCATCAGAGAATAGTATGGGTTTGGTGGCCTCTGAGCAGAATGCTGCATAGTTGGATAGGAATAATTGTATTTCTCATATATCTGTTGAGCATAATATGGTTGGTGTACTGGGGGTCTATATGGAGCAGGGGGTTGAGACATATGAGTGTGACCATAATAGTATGGGTCTTGTGGTACATTAGCTGGGTCTGGTGGGAAAAATTTCTCTATAGTCTCAATTACAGCACGTTTGGCTGCCAAAAGTCTCTGGTGGGCAAAGATGGTATTAAACTCATAAGAAACTGAGTACACGGTTCCTTAGATTCTGCTTTTCTTTATCTCTTTTTTCCATGTGTGTTACTGCCTTTTCAATGGAAGCTATCAGTTTCTGGTCATACTCAGCCCTCAATATTCCTCTACCTGCTCTTCTAACATAGAAATTATGTCTGTACCTATAAGAGGCGTTACGTGTACATGGTGGACTAAAATGAGTGCTTGGACTCTCTGGTGAGTGCATAGGTATGTTCTCATCAGATTCTCGGATAGCTGTTGCACTTGTATCCACAGATGAAGGTTCAGTAATGTCCACATATGTATGCTGGCTTTCTGTGAACTCCTCATTAGGTAGATTATCTTCAGTGCTGTAAAAGAAGAAATAAAAACAGCTTATTTTGAAAAAGTATCATGCCTTTTAAATTTGTGAATAACATTGTAAGATTCAAGGTGGCTGGCATTCATACATACATGTTTCAATCATATATATGTTAATTCTGAATTTACAATTTGGCAATGTAGAGAAGGCTAATGTGTGTGGGTCCAAAAAAGAATAAACTGCAAACATGTATCTTTTACAGCAAAACAAAAATAAAAAATGTGTAGTATGCAGACAGCCAGACACCATGCATTATTCAAAAATGACATGTTCTGTCACAATACATAGTATACATTCTATGCAGAGTAGGCAAGTTTACATTGGTTATAAAGGTCATTAATAAGTGACTTACTCCCCAATATCCGTATGTGGCTTAAGAAAATCCAGGAATGGTGTAAACTTGTATTTTCTTTGATTTGTGGCCCTAGCACCACTTCTTTCATAATTTTTTTGCTTCTCCAATTCCCTTTTGTAATTGTCACAAACCGATTTCCATCTTGTTCTCAATTGGTCAACTGCAAAAGAACAATACATAAATGGTGTTTTTTGTTTTCACTTGCAGATTTCTTGCAACAGGACACACGTATGCAGCCCTACATTTCGAGTATCTGTTGAGAAAGTCCACTATACAGACCATTCTATTGGATACATAGAAAAACATCTGGAGAGAACTACAGCAGGACTTTTTGCCTCCCCCAGATCAGGAAAAATGGGGAAAAAAAACATTGATTTGTTCTGGCAGAGGCACCATTTCCCAAATTGCCTGGGTGCTGTCGATGGGAAGCATGTCAGAATGGTAATGCCTGCATTATCAGGCAGCCAATACTTCAATTATCGTAGGTTCTCGATAGTGTTAATGGCTGTGGTGGATGCCGAATATAAATGTGACTATATTGATATGGGAGCAGTAGTGACTCTGCTGTCTTTAGGCACAGTCGTTTTGGGATGAAACTGCAACTGGGCCAACTTAACATCCCTGGACCATGCCCTTGGCCTAACACACACTCACCTGCATATCCCTGCACATTTATTGGTAATGAGGCCTTCGCCCTTTCCGAAAATGTCATGAGGCCATTTTCACCAAGAGCCATGGCAAGTGACAAAATAAATTTTAAAGGGATACTGTAGGGGGGTCGGGGGAAAATGAGCTGAACTTACCCGGGGCTTCTAATGGTCCCCCGCAGACATCCTGTGCCCGCGCAGCCACTCACCGATGCTCCGGCCCCGCCTCCGGTTCACTTCTGGAATTTCTGACTTTAAAGTCAGAAAACCACTGCGCCTGCGTTGCCGTGTCCTCGATCCAGCTGATGTCATCAAAAGCGCACAGCTCAGGCCCAGTATGGTCTGTGTCTGCGCAGTACACTCCTGGTGACATCAGCGGGAGCGAGGACACGGCAACGCAGGCGCAGTGGTTTTCTGACTTTAAAGTCAGAAATTCCAGAAGTGAACCGGAGGCGGGGCCGGAGCATTGGGGAGTGGCTGCGCCAACACAGGATGTCTGTGGGGGACCATTAGAAGCCCCGGGTAAGTTCAGCTCATTTTCCCCCGACCCCCCTACAGTATCCCTTTAAATACCGCCTCAGCAAAGCCAGGAAAGTGGTGAAATGCACCTTTGGCATCCTAGCCAACAGGTGGCGCATATATTACGCTGTCATGAAAATGACCTATTAATGCAGTGACTGTTGTGAAGGCTACCTGCCTCTTACATAACTATGTGCGAACTATGGAAGGGAACATAGTCGAAGAGGATGTGATACCTCCAACAATTAAAAACCTTGCTGGGGCTATGTTGAGAGGAACTAACAGTGCACTAGTTAAGCAGATTAAAGGAATAATAGTATTGCCTTATTCAATTTACAAGTAACATTATATAGGTAACATACTCACATAACACAAGCATGTCAGAAAAACTAAGATTAGTGTCAGCAAAAGAGGCAACTTAGGCCCAGTGCACACCAAAACCGCTAGCAGATCCGCAATACGCTAGCGGTTTTGGGAGCTGATTTCAGAGCGATTCTAGGTATGTTTAGAGAGGTTTTCTAAACATACCTAGCGGTTTTGCGTGCGTTTTTGTGTAGCAGATTACACATATTGTACAGTAAAAGCTGTTACTGAACAGCTACTGTAACAAAAATGCCTGGCAAACCGCTCTGAACTAGCGTTTTTCAGAGCGGTTTGCGTTTTTCCTATACTTTACATTGAGGACGAAACGCTTCCGAAAACCGCAAACGCGCAGCAGGAGGCGCGTTTGCGGCTTGGCAAAAACCGCAAACCGCCGGTGTGCACCATCCCATTGCAATACATTAGACAAGCGTTTTTAGAGGCGGATGCGGCCGGCAGATCGCTCCAAAAACCGCTCGGTGTGCACTGGGCCTTACTTTTATCAGCTTTAGCTCTGTCAGACAATTCGTCCCAAATGTCTTCAGCAAACTCAGCAACAATCTCACCCCACATCAAATGATTCTTGGGGCCATCTTTATATCCTGGATGCTACTTATCATACAATTCCAGGTGGTTCTGTATTTTTGTAATCAAGTCCTCTGTGGTGAACCAGCTCCTGCGAGTCATGATGCAGTTGTTAATGTGGTTTGCCTTCTGAACAAACAGGAAGTGCAGTCTGACCCGGAAACACTTCAAATTTGTCACGGACAAAAAAAGTGCACACAAAATCGCTGATTAAAGCAATTGTGCAAGCGTTTTGCGATTTTCCTATACCTTCCATTATAGCCAAAATGCTCAGAGAATGGTACAGGTAGCGCTTTGGTAAGCGGAAATCAACCGAACACGCAGATGTGAATACTATCATAAGGAATCATTGCACAAGCGCTTTTAGAGCGATTTTCAAAATCGCTGGCGCTTACAAAAACCCTGAAACCGCTCTAGGTGTGAACAAGCCCTTAGGCAGACTTCTCTGGGTTCCTGCTTTTCATACTCAGTGATAAGTAATATGACCCCTCTGTGAGAATGTATAGCGAACGTTTTGTCCACAAACATTATTATATTAACCTGAATGCTTTCCCTTTTTGTGTTATTTTGATTTTTTTGGACAACATTTTTAAGTACCCACTCTTGCTACTCTTTCGACTTTTTATGAATAAATATGAATTTAGGTTTTTCCACTAATTTATCATTAGAGGTCGCTGTAGCCAGGGCCGGATTTCTGGCAAGGCCAACCTAGGCTACGGCCTAGGGCGCCAGTGTTGTTTAGGGCGGCAGAGTGGCTATAAAGTGTGACGGAACACAAGCAGATCAAAGCGTCCGACCGCCTATCATTAATGCCCCCTGCCCGCCAGCTGTATTGTGTGCTCTCATCCTCCACCACTGAACATACTCTGCCTCTGCTGTGACAGCAGACAGACCCAGTCCGCCTGCAGCCACGCTGTTTGACGTTTGCAGATAGCCGCGGGCAGGCTGGACGGTGGTCTGGCATGGGACCCGACATGTGGGTGCAACCGGCGGGGGATAAAATATCCCGGCGGGGCACAGGGGCCAGGCAGAGATCATGCCCAGAGCTTGGAGGCAGCCAGCGAGCTAACACACAGCAACAGGTCGGGCAACTTACACATGTTGCCTACTTGCCTGGCTGCAGCTCAACTGACTGTCCTCCATAGTGTGCGCTTGCCGAATCCGATCTCCATTCCGCATCGCGGGGGTTGATGGAGGATGAAAGCAGCAGCACAGAGATATCTTGCAGGGCACGGCTCTGTGTTCCTCGCTGGCCCAAGCTCTGCCGCCCCGCCTCCTCTGTCTCCCGAGTGCGTCTCACAAGTAAGTTCTTCTACTGCAGGAACTGCCGGGAGACGTGTAAACTTTATTCCTTCCCTCGGATCCGACTCCTTCCACCATTTGGAGTTTTAGCACAGACATCCCATTCCCAGCTGTGGTGAGTGTAATGGGGACGGAGGGACCTGGGAGGACAAACAAACAATGCCTGTCTGCACTCAGATGCAATTTAGATAAGCTGTCTTTCTGGGGATGGGGGTTGCTGCTTGCTGAATGCTCTGTCTGTCAGCTGACAGCCTATATGATTGAGGGTGCCCATATACATTATTTGATTTTTGGCATCAATATCCAGCCAATTCGATCATAGTGATCGAATCTGGCTGAGATTGATGCCACAGCATGGTCACCCAATTGAATGTTTCCATTGATTTCTTGCTAAAACCACCAATCCTCCAAGGTGTAAAATGTGTGTCCACAGAGCTCGATTAGGTGCGCGATGATATCGTCAACGACCAACGCACCCCCTATTATTATTATTTAATATTTATATAGCACCAACATCTTACGCAGCACTGTACAGAGTATATATTATCTTGTCACTTAACTGTCCCTCAGAGGAGCTCACAATCTAATCCCTACCTTAGCCATATGTCTATGTGTATATCGTGTAGTGTATGTATCGTAGTCTAGGGCCAATTTTTAGGGGGAAGCCGATTAACCTATTTGTATGTTTGTGGGATATGGGAGGAAACCGGAGTGCCCGGAGGAAACCCACACAGACACGGGGAGAACATACAAACTCCTTGCAGATGTTGACCTAGCTGGGATTTGAACCTGGGGACCCAGCGCTGCAAGGCGAAAGCGCTAACCACTACGCCACCATTCTGCCCCTAGCCTGTCTTCCCTCCAAGTGCATGTGTCCTCTGCCCCCAAGCCGGTTGTGTGTGTAAGCAGCACACCTGTCTCACCAGTGTGACTCCTCGCCTCCTCTTGTGTCCAGCATATTTCTTTATTGCTGCTGGAGCGCCTGTACCACATGACACTGATGCATGTACTAACATACCTATTCAAAAAGCTGCCAGACACAGGAGGAAGCAAGAATTCACGCCGACCTCACATATGAGCCTGCAATGTGGCAAAACAAACGATTTTACTCTGATCAAAATCGAATCAGAGTGGAATCGATTCCTACCACACACAATACAAAGATTTTCAATATATTCCAGCAGAACATCAATTGAAAAAAGATTGAACTGCAGCATTACACTGTTCAGTGCAGTGCAAGGCTTTTGGCCGTGGATCAACTGCAACACCAGGCCAATTAATCTAAATCTTTCATCTGATTTGATCAATATTTTATTATGGATTCTAAAAGGAATCATTTTAGAAATGAATACCCTGCAGATTAGATAACTTTGTTCAAATCTCCCAGGAAAATCAATGCATATGGGCGTCGTGGCAGCAGGCATGGGAGGCAGTAGCGTAATATATTGTGTGTGTGTGTGTGTGGGGGGGGGGGGGGGGGGAGCGGTTGTTAAAAGTTGGCCTAGGGCACCAATAAGTAGAAATCCGGCCCTGGCTGTAGCCCTGAATTTGAAATAGTAAGGTGTACTGCAAAAGAAAGCTTCATAACACTTAAGTAAAAGGGCTTTTTCATACTGTGAAAAGCAGCTGAGGTTCTAACTGGATGCTTTCATTATGTTTGCTTGAAAGGCCAACATACAGTTTTGGGGGTACAAGCACCAAACTTTCCACACTTCTTCGCCTCATATCAGACTACGTTGCTTGTTCTTTAATAAGTGATCTCACAAGATTGCGCCGCGATAGGAAGCCATGGCCACAGGGGCTCCAGCTGTAACTTATTTTCTCCTCTTCCTTCGGTCTCCTCCTGGCCATAGTACACTGCATGTGCTCAGAGCTGTTGTGCGCCGCACAAATTGTGGCAGCTCCACTCAACATAGTATTCAGACAGAACCTTCGGGTACTTCTCTACTGTATCCTATGTAATGTTTAATGTATATAACAATGATGACTACTCTGTGTATATTCACTATATGTTGTTACTGTACCATCGCTGACCCTGTATGTGCCACAAATAATTCCATGTACAACCCCGTTGTACTTGGTGAAATAAATGATTATGATTCACTGCGCCCCTGCAGTGGACCCCTTTTTTGCTATTGGCTTTGACAGGGGAAATTTTCAAATCGCTGACACTCATACATTTTTGTAGGTGTGCTCCCCAAACACAAACCACATATTGTTGGTGTCAACCCGAACAAAAAGGTGAATTTTGGGGGATACCCAAAAGTGGACAGGGCTACCAATGGCCAATGAAAATTCAGCTATTTTCTACATGCTACTCCTCCCATAGTTTTAGGAATACAGTTATGAAACTTTTCACACTTATTCAGCCTATGGCCGTACAGGTTGCTTTTGTTTTGTTAAGTGATCCCACCCTCCGTGCCCGAAGATCACAATATTCCCCATAGATTTTCATTGGAAATTTTAAACTATCGCGACTCAAAAAGCTCTGAAGTTAAACTCGACAAACTTGGGTCACTTAGTCATGGGGTCAACCTGAAAAATTCTGTCACATTTTGAGGACTCAAACAAATGGGAGGAGCCACAAGCATCAGATTTTCCCTATTGATGTCAATGAGAAAAGTTAAAAAGTCATTATCACTGTTTTAAAGCAAGAGCCCCCAAACTTGGCACCATGTAACGGTTGGGTGTTATAACTCAGACGTCTGATTATTTGGTGATCTTCAGAATCACCAATAATACAGACACTATACCAGATTATTAGGTGATCTGCAGAATCACCAATAATGCCAGTATAGCTAACACAGACTGTGTGAGTAGTGTTTGGTGCAACCGTAACTTTAATAGTTTTGCGAGACCTTACCAGAGGAGCTGGTAAGGTACTATCAGAACACTCACTGTATAGATTTGATCAAACCTTCCCAGAGGAGCTGGAGATGGGACTAACAGAGAGAGGCAGGCAATTCACCCACGAAATCCATGGACACATGAGTCCATGGCTGGTCAAGTACCGGAAGTGACTGTAAGGTACCCACAGGAGCCCGGCGGAATGCCTTACTTCTAGCACAAATGGAGCAGCTGCCCACAAATTCCCTACAATCCGACACTATCGAAGGCCACCGTACACAGCGATCCAATAACTCCTGTGTACGGGCAATCCCCGGGTGACCAGAATTCTTTTGGGTATGAAAAATGTGTAGCATCTTAAGCCTGAACTGTAACGGTACAAAGAGAACTCCCTCTGGTTTCCCCTCGGGGGCTTCCTGTTGGAATGGACTCAATACAGGTACCCAATCCACCCAATTGTCCAACTCAGGGGGTTCAGAGACTGAATCAGGAATCCCCTCCACCTGGGCCTCAGTAGCGGCTATGTTAACGTTCTCCAAACAATGAATATGGCAGTATGGAGACCAGCTCAACAACTGTCTGGAACTCCAGTCTATGTGAGGAGAATGTTTTTTGAGCCAGGGCATCCCTAAAATGATTGTGGAGGTGGACATCTCGAGCACTAAAAACTGTATTTGTTCCTTATGCAAAACCCCAAGCTGACATGACAATACAGTAGTCTGAGTAATGCTCTGCTTAATGGGTAGTGGAGAATCATCCACTGATGTAATCTTGACCTGTTGTCCCACAGAAGTCAATGGAAAGCCAAACTTATTGGCGAAGTCTTGTGACATAACATTAACTGCTGAACCCGAATCTATAAACGCCTGAGTGGAATGCTCTTGTCCCTCCCAAGTGATAAAGCACGGGAGCAATAAACGCTTGTTGCTTAGAGGTATGACTGGTTCGCCTAGGGTAGTACCTCCAGCTACTCCTAGGCGATAGAGTTTTCCGCCTTCTTGGGACAAGCAGAGACCATGGGCTTCATTCACAAAGCGGTGCTAACTTAGCACGTCTAAAGTCTTTAGGCGCGCTAACCAGGGTGCTAAGTAGGTTAGCACCGGTTTTCTCAATCAGATCGCGCGCTAAGTACTGCGCGCAAAGTTTTGCGCGCGCTACATCCTATGCGTGCGCTAAGTCCCATAAGCTTTAATGGGCACTTGGGTAAACTTTTACGCGCGAAAAGCTCGTTTAGACGTGCTAAGGGGGTTTTCACAGGCGTGCTAGCAGTTAGCACCGCTTTGTGAATCAAGCCCCATGTGTCCTTTGTCAGCACAGTACATACATAAATTTTCCTTACGTCTTCTATTCCTCTCGACCTCTGGAAGCTTGGCGTGCCCAATCTGCTTTGGCTCGTCAGGCGGTGAAGAGGAAGGCGCAGGCGCTGAAAACGTACATGAAGCAAATCTCGCTGAAGGCTTCGCTCGAGTGTGTTTCTGATAGCGAACCCGTCTGTCAATTTTAATTGCCAAAGATATGGCCTCATCCAATGTTTTGGGCTCAGGATGACCCAACATGAGATAAGCTACAGCATCGGATAACCCTGACAAAAAGCAATCTAGAAGTGCATAATGCCCCCACCCGGCTGACACTGCCCATCTCCTGAACTCAGCTGCATAAGTTTCGACGGGATTGTGTCCCTGCCTGAGGGTCTTCAATTTCCTCTCTGCAGTTACTGCCAAATCAGGGTCATCGTAAATTACATAGTGTCTCCATATTAATATATCTGGTCTGCTGTTCTGTAACAGTTGGGTGTTATAACTCAGACGTCTGATTATTTGGTGATCTGCAGAATCACCAATAATACAGACACTATACCAGATTATTAGGTGATCTGCAGAATCACCAATAATGCCAGTATAACTAACACAGACTGTGTGAGTAGTGTTTGGTGCAACCGTAACTTTAATAGTTTTGCGAGACCTTACCAGAGGAGCTGGTAAGGTACTATCAGTACACTGACTGTATAGATTTGATCAAACCTTCCCAGAGGAGCTGGAGAAGGGACTAACAGAGAGAGTACAGAAAATAGTAACGCTGGTCTATACCAGGGGAGCTGGTAAGAGACCAATAATAAATCAGGCAAATAATCACACAGACCTTTTCCAGAGGGGCTGGAAAAGTTCGGCAACAGAGAAAGTATCAGTACAAAATCGTGAGGCAGAAGAGTAATCAGTAAACAGGCAGAGGTTCAGTAACTATAGGCAGATAGGCAGAAGTACAGAATCAGCAAGCGAATGCGAAGTCAGAGTTTAGCCAGAGTCATACACAGGTAATCAATACAATAATATACAATAATCCTAGTCTTGTGTGAAATCCCTGGTTTCCTCCCAGATCAAAGCACACCGGATACTAATCTAAGGTCTGAGCGCTAACACATAGTATTCACGACAGCAGACAGGGAACAACTGAAGCCCAGAGGCTTAAGAAGCAGAGGAGACCTCACAGGCACGCCCCCTGCAATCAGCCAATCCGGGGCGCCGTGAGTCTCCTCTGACGTCAGTCGACCAGCAGGTCAGCTGACAAGCCTCCTCCCAGCATAAAGGTCCCGTCTGTGCGCGCACCCGCGCGAGACAGCGACCTTATGAATAAACGACAGTCCCGTCCTCGGGATCCTAGACGCCGGAGGGACTGGCAGGGGCACGGAGGCAGCTGCGGCGGCGGTGCTGTTCGCCGCAGCTGCCCCTTCGTTTGTTACACACCGAGACTGTGGTTAGAATTTAGGAAATGTGGGCAGAGCCTATAAAAGCCAATCGCATTCATTTAATTTATATGATAAAATGTAATTTGCTGTCCCTCTTAGACTGTTAATGGCAGGACCCTCAAACTTGGCACAGTCAGTCTTTGGGTGACTTAGGTTCAGATTTTAAAAAGTGAGGTGGAGCCACAAACAGCCAATCAGATTTCATTGATTTATTTACATGGCAAAATTTGAAATGCTACTATTGTCATATTGTTCCTGTCAAGGACCCCAAAGTTCACAAAGGTAGTAATTGAGTGTTTGCACTTAGAAAAAGTAGGTGGAGTCACCAACAACCAATCAGATTTCACTCATTTATTTTCAATAGAGGAATTAAAATGTCTGTAATTTTTACACTTTGAATGCCAGGATTCTCAAACCTTAAAGTGTTGGTCACTAAGTGACTGTGAGTCATGGATTGGCAATAAAGGGCGGAACAACAACAGCCAATCAGATTACAATTAATGAAAAATGATAAACTACTGCTATTATTTACTTTAAATATCAAGTGTCCCAAACTATCATTCCCCTATTGTGTTTGAAGCAGAGAGAAACAAGAAAACATGATACGTGGCAGTGACTGCAAGCCGGTGGCGGAAAAAGCCAACGATGGGCCCCTGTGCAGAGTAAATAAAGTGGGCCCCATGTGAGTGGGCGTGGTCATAACAGATCATGGTTGAATCCAAACAATCCTGATAAAAGTACATGAACCTAGGTCTTATTCTGTAGGTGCTGTATTAATTTAGCACACATTTTAAACTTGTATCTGACTGGGGTACAAGTTATTATCACTGTTTCTCTTGAGTTTCAGAGATAAATACATAGAGAAAAGCCTAGAGGAAAATCAGGCCCTAACTGGAACAATTGCATGGGCCCTAGAGGACTTGGGGCCCCTGTGCAGCTGCACGGCCTGCACGGGCCTATGTCCGCCTCTGCTGCAAGCCAAATTTTAATGTGTTGGGGCACTGGGGCGCACAGTGTGTGACAGCTGGGGTGGGAGGGTCGCACTTTGCTGTCTCAGCCTTGGGTGCTGGAGGACCTTGTCCCGGCTCTGCTAGTTCACCCAGTGATCAGAGCTGGGTTTCTGCAAAGGCCACATAGACTCCAGCCAATTGGATTTGCTCCCTGAAGGAGGAGGAGAACTTGGCATGGAAGATGCTGTTGCTGCATATAGAAGAGGGGGCTACAAATGGAAGAAGTTAAGCCATACGCCTTTTAAAAAAAAAAAAAAAAAGAAAACATATTAATGCTTGAATCAAACTCAAACTGTCAATATTTTTCATAAAACCAAAGGTGCTTGGTTTGAACTACATTCATTCCAGTTACTCCCTATTTTGCCTGATAAAGCACATCATACATGCGAAGGCGTTGCACTGTGTAGTCAATAAAGCCTATTTATACCTGAAATTTGACAACATCGAGTCGTCTTTGGGGAGGTAAGTCCACCACTACCTCAGTTTTCAAATAGTATTTAGTGTATTTTAATCTTTCATTGGCTCCTCTGTTCAAGTGTTTACCAGTTTTTAGTTTCAAATCTTTTTTATTAGGTAGCAGTATAGATTACAAATATGCTTTCAAAACTTTGAAAAATACAGGTAAAGTATTTCTTTAACTTAATACAATATAGTAGTATAAATTGTGAAACATAGCGCTTTATGCCAGTGTAGTGCATTTGGGTAGCATTATATATAGGAGGGTTATGCTACCTATACAAATTTTTAGCATCAATAAATGTAGTTCAGCTCCTTGTATTCTCATAGGTGTATCTTATAGGAGAGTGAGGAAACTTTCAATTAAGTGCTTATATTTTATGCTCCCAAAGAGCTGAACTAGCTAAAGAATTAAACTATATAAAAATAAGAAAACTAACAACGAACAACGGCCGGTGGTTATCTGTGTATGGAGTTTCAGCATAATAGGGCTTGTGATGCCTATGTATAGTGGCATTGACTTCACCCCCTTGTGATTGGGGAAAGTTAGGTTCACAATCTCCCTCTTTTTTTATTTTACTGTATTGTAGCTCTCTCTTATATTTCAGAAGGATTCTAATAAACTTCTGATTCCTGGTGTAGAAGCGTTCTGTATCCAGGGGAGCCAGATTTTTTTAAAGTGGTCGGTCCTATCAAGTAGATTTGCCTTTATTTTCTCATTAAGCATAGTGGTGTGCATTTTTGAAAGCACTCTAGAGTATATCAAATTAGTCTGCTTCCATTGTGAAGCTATATAAGTTTTAGCTGAGTTCATTAAAAATTGTATAAGTTTATGTTGAGCGTTGGTAACATGCTCTGGTTGCCAACCTAGGAGGCATACTGCTGGATCAAAATCTAAATGTATCACTAAGATACTTTTAATTTTGCGGATTAATTTTTCCCATAATGAAGTAGCTATCGGGCAGGACCACCACATATGGAAGGTAGTACCTATTTCCTGGCATCCCCTGAAACAGAGCTCCGAAACATCAGTAAACATACTATGCAGTCTAGCCGGTACCATATAGGTCCTATGGAGCAGACGTAAAGATACCTCCATATCAGTAACATAGAGACTCCCTTTTGAGAGCGTATCGAGACATTGGCCTCGATTCATAAACAGCAGTGCGATAACAAAAATCTTGTCGGGAAAATACCGCACTCGGTATTTTCCCGGTCTGTGTGCTAATTCATAAAGATTTCCCCAGCTGCCCTTGGAGGTCGGTAAATTACCGCAGCCCATTGAGCGGTAGAGTAGAGCAGTGTCCCGATTCCCTCTTTGCTCTGCAGAAATGAATCACAGAGACGGCTCTCTCTGGCTCTCCCACTGATGACTCAGACAGATGAGTCACACAGTCTTTCCCTGCCTGCAGAAATTACTCACACAGCCGGCTCTTACCACTGATGACTCAGACAGATGAGTCACACAGTCTTTCCCTGCCTGCTGAAATGATTCACACAGAGGGCTTTCTGGCTCTCTCCACAGATGAATCAAACAGACTTTCGGATCTCTGCACTTTGCATTAATCAGAGCTGTCAGAGCTGTCGGTAACTTGTTAAGACCTCACCAGAGGTGTCGGTAACTACCGCCAGGCTTACCGCATGTTGAAGGCTTTATGAATTGACATTTGCTGACAATTTACTGACATGTGTTGTCGGTAACTGCAGCCAAGTCGGTAATTTAGCTCCCTGGTCGGTAATGTCAGCTTTTCATGCGGTAACAGCCTTTATGAATTGACATTTTGCTAAGTGGTCGGTAAAGTCTGCTGTTTTCAGCATTACCGCATGAGGTAATGCTTTATGAATCGAGGCCATTGTGTCCAATTTTCGTCATCTAGTTCTTTTTGAAGGTCACCCTCCCAGGCCAACTGATATGTGGATTTAAACTCCTGGGTTTTGGCATTTAAGGTGGTGTAGATATAGGACAGCATACCTTTTTTCAGGGGGTCTGTCGCACAGATGCTTTCAAACGGTGTCTTTAGTACTTCCTGGCCTACTTTTGCTAATGACTTTATATAATGGTGTAGCTGTTGTAGCCTAAAAAGTTCGCTATTCGGTATTGTTAGGTTAGTTGCCATATTCTGTTGATTGACAATTCTGCCTCTGTGCAACAGTCGCCCCAGGGTAGTTAGATCATGCTGTCGCCACCAATTAAAGTTTGATACAATTTGTCCTTCTGGAAATTCAGGATTGTGCAGGATCTCAGTTAACTGGGAGGGGTTCGATTGCAGATGGTACTTGAATCTCACTCTTTTCCAAATTAGGATTGTAAGGTGTGTGAAAGGTGACCTTTTCTTAATCATGGAACTATCCCACCCACTTGCCCAGAGTATGCCTTTCCAACTTAAAGGGGTCATGCAGTCATTTTCCAGTTTTACCCATAGGGGGGAATGTACTCCAGCGTATATTGCAGGTAAAAAGGCTAATTGAGCTGCTTGATAATATTTATAAAGGTTTGGGACTGAGAGGCCCCCTTCCTTTTTATGCAGCATCATGGTGGTCCTTGTGATCCTGGGTTTCTTTTGTGCCCATATGAACTGAAAGATACTTTTTTGCAGGGGCTCTAACGCTTTTTTTGTTATCAATACTGGGAGGGTACGAAAGTAATATAATATTTTCGGTAGGAGGGTCATTTTGATAGCAGATATTCTGCCTGCCCATGATATATTATAGTTCATCCAACTTTGGATTAAGGTCAAAAGAGCTTTGTAGAGGGGGGTATAGTTCCATGAGTAAAGTTGTGCTGGGTCCACTGCAATCCTGACTCCCAGATATTTAAGGTAGTGTGGTTGGTATTTGAACTGAAAAAGGTTACTGATGTACTGGCCCATGCCTTTTGGGAAATTACTAAACATAGCCTCTGATTTTGTTAGATTTAACTTAAGTCCTGAGATGTTTCCGAAATATTTGAGGGACTTTAACAGATTGGGGATAGTTATGACGGGGTTGGTTAGTGTTAGTAGGACGTCGTCCGCAAATAAGCTCAGCTTGTACTCATGCCCACCGATATGGTAACCCTGTATATCCGGATTGAGGCGTATAGAGGTTGCTAAAGGCTCCATAATTAATGCGAATATCGCAGGTGAAAGCGGACAGCCTTGACGGGTACCTCTACGTATAGGGATTGGGACACTTGTGGACCCTGGTAGTTTTAGATAAGCTTTGGGCGTCGAGTACAGCTGCCGCATTATGTGGACGAATGCCCCCTTCAGTCCGATATGTTCCAGTACTTCGAACATATAGTTCCAGGAGATGGTGTCGAAGGCCTTTTCAATATCCAAGGCCAACGACACCACCTGTGTTCCCGTTACTTTTGCATGTTGGAGTATATTAATTGCTTTGCGCATGTTGTCTGTGGCCTGCCTATAGGGGACAAATCCCACTTGACCTCTATGTATCAGGTAGGGGAGGACCTTATTATTACGTGTTGCCAATATACTTGTTAGAATTTTGTAATCTTGATTTAACAGGGCTATGGGTCTGTAGTTTTTGGTGTTTAGCTTATCACGGTCTGGTTTGGGACATGTAGCTATATGGGCATCTAGGAATTCCGCATAGCCAAGTGGCTTTGTTCTTATGTTGTTAGAGGTTTTAGTCAAGTAGGGAGTCAAGATTTCAGTAAATTTCTTGTAATATATAGCACTCAGACCATCGGGGCCAGGTGACTTATGAAGTTTGGTCTTTTTAATTGTATCTTCAACCTCCTCTTTAGTAAAAGGCCGGTTTATATCTTTTACTGCATTGGGGGATAGTTTAGGTAGGTCTAAGGTTTTAAGAAAATCCGGGATGTTAATGTTTAGGTCTGGAGGTTGTGCTGAGTAGAGATTCGAATAGTATGCATGAAAGGCTTGATAGATTTTGTCGGGGTTACTTGTTATTTGGCCTGTTGTTGTGCGAATTTTATTTATAGTATTAAACTTCTTTTGGTCCCGCAGCTTGGCAGCTAACCAGGAGTCTGGTTTGTTTACATAACGATAATAGCTTGCCTTAGTGAGTCTAAGTGCTCTTTCTGTTTTTTTAGCTAGGAGTACATCAATTTGCGCCTTGGTGTCTTTTATTTGTTTAAGGATGTACAGTGATGGCTCATGTTGGTGAATGCGTTGGAGTTAGTTTAAACTGTAGGTTATCATATATTTCAAGGGAGCGTCTTTTTATTTGCGAAGCGGTTTTAATTAAAAAGCCCCTTACTGCCGCTTTGTGCGCTAACCATAACGTGGTTGGTGTTACATCTTCAGTATCATTTAAGTTGAAGTACTCCTTTAAGAACGCAGTTATTTGTGATCTGGTTTTTTGATTAATAACCATAGATTCATTTATTCGCCAATGTGTGCGTGGGGATGCTGGGGCATGTAGTTCAAGACTGACCAGCAGAAGATCATGGTCTGTAAACGTAACTGGAATATGTCGTAGATATTGTAATGAGGGGACCACTGAAGAGGTAACCAAAATGTGATCTATCTTGGCATAGGTGCTATGTGCGCTTGAGAAGTGTGTGTAGCCCCGCTTGGAACCATATAGCTCTCGCCATACATCTACCAGAAAGTTATCTTCTATCATGGCATTAAGTTGTGCTCTTTGGGTCTTAGTTAGCTTATCTGGAGTTGGTTTGGACTTATCAAGCCCCTCATGCAAAGTCAGATTGAAATCACCACACCACATAAAAATGGTATTGGGCCCTACTTCAATTCCTTCTTGTATTTCAGTACAAGTTTGTAATGCAATTTCTGGGGGTGCATAGGCGTTAATTAGATACAGTGTTTTACCATAAAGTGTACCTTTCAAAATGATATAGCAACCTTTAGGGTCCACTTCTACTGTGGTGACATCAAGGGGTAACGTGTTTCTGATTAGAATCATAACTCCCCTATGTTTTTTATCAGCATGGGCTTGGTGCACTATTTTAAAGCTTTTATGGTAGAAGCGTGGACAGGAGGTTTGTGTATGGTGCGTCTCCTGCAGGCATATTACATCAGGCTTATGTCTCAGTATCTCCACTAGTGCCTTCCTTCTTTTCTGTGGACAATTAAATCCCCTCACATTGAGGGATACAAGTTTTAGAGTCTCCATAGGGAGTGTATAGGATTTACAGGATATAGAATATAGATTGCTGTGTAGTCATAGCCCTGTTGATAACACAGATAACCACCGTAACAAATAAAACAAACCTTATTAGCATTAACATTGCAACAGGCAGAAAATATACCTAAATGGCTGGGCGAGTCGCCCTTTAACATTCGGGCAGACATGAGGGTCTTAATAATCACCTCAGTTGTCTGCTTCGTGTGGGGGGAATCAACATAGGAACCCTGAGTGAATGGAGGATATTTAAGATAGCAGGCAGTAATCGACCTCACATATGGTAAACTAAGCTAGTGAGAAGCCTGATTGGGGTGGATCTCGTATGTGTGGGGTAGTCCTAGCTTCGTAATTAACTATTTAAGTAGTCAAGTTACCATTAGGGATGAAGTTAGTATCCCTCTGTTTTTTTTAAATAGGTAAGAAGGACATTCTCAATTATTTTACTGTGAACTTCACATATACATTTACTGTCTGCTTTAGGGGGAAAAAAACCCGTTCTTAATGATTTAGTACTGGAGGGAGTAACATTCAAAAACATAAGCATTAGTAAGATGCTAGTATAACATTGTCATTAGGCATGACCTGTCATAGTTACGTATGCTAAGACCTGTAGACACATTTATAATGATTATGAGGATTAGCCGTCCAGACTGCATTTATGGATCCCATTAAAACATACAGGTGTAAAAACGCCTCCCTTCAACCTAGCGCCAGATTGTTTCTCCCTCGGTTGTAAGAGAAAGTCACAAAAAGTGGAGGGTAGTTGCGAAAAATAGTCTACCGTTAGCATTACGGCGGGCGTTTATAGCATCTCACATTTATAAAAATAAAGTCTCGGTATTTTCGAAAATATCAAAAATATCAGAAGAATAAGTAATCAAGAAGGGATAGGTTGTATAAAGTTCTTACCCATGTTTAAAGATATTATGTCCTGAAGACAAGGTAGGACCGTCCCTGGGCTAGCAGTAAGGCCTTAGTCGCTCGCTACATCTAGCGACGGCTTTTACTGTAAAAAGAAATGAGTGTACTCACAAAGCATTGCTTTATATGATAAGGACTGGTGTTAAAGTTGCATTGGTCAGGAACAAATCTGTATTCAAATCTGAAGTCATCTCGGAGACGAGGACGGTGTCCCTGCTTGTGATCCAGATCTTCTTCCCGCCGTCTGCCACTCTCGTTCTGGTCTCTGCGGCCTAGGCGTCTCCGGAGCCTGCGTAGTATTTACTGTTATGTTAGCGGCTCCCAATAAACGCTTACCCTCTTCGACTGTAGTGATCCGATGGGTAGTGCCTTGAAGTGGGAAGATCATGGAGCACGGAAAGCCCCATTTATAGCGAATGCCCTCCGCAAGCAGAGCTTGTGCAATCGGCCGGAAGGCTCTCCGTTTTTGTAAAGTCAGCGGCGATAGATCTGCATAAAGCTGCACTGACCCGGGGACCCCCGGCAAGGAGGTCAGGTTTCTGGCGGCCAGCATTAGTTGTTCTTTAGTTTCGTAATAGTGAAATTTAAGGATTACGTCTCGGGGTAGATCAGGGTTTCGCGGCCTGCCCAGAGCCCTGTGTATTCTGTCCAGTCTGAACATAGATTGCTCTACCTGAGGCATGATGGCCGAGAATAAGTTGACGGCAACTGTGCGTAGGTCCGTGAAGGATTCGGGTAAGCCTCGTATCCGTATGTTGGATCTACGGGCCCTGTTTTCCTGGTCCTCCTGCCTTGCCTCAATCGCATCTAGCCTTTGGTCATGGGTATCCAGGCGCTTCTTGTCTTCGGCCAGTGCGTCTGCAAATGAGTCCAACCTCTGCTCGATCACATGGACCCGATCCCCCAAGTCTCGTATATTGTTGTTAATAGTTGCTACTGCGCTGTCGAGCTCTCTCTTTAGCATCTTTTGTATCGAATTAAGGAGAGCTGAATTGTCCTGTTTGGGGGCTGTGATGCTGCTCGGGGAGCTTCTGGTCGACTGGGGAGAGGATTCAGCTGAGCCGCTGGGCGTCTGCTCCGATGCTGCGGCGGCCATCTTTGAGGCCTGGTTCTTCGTGTGGCGGGCTAAGAGCTCTGGGATAGTTTCTTCCTGGGAGCTGTTTTTCTTTCCCTTCTTGGTCCGTTTGCGCGTGGACATATCCCGGGTTCAATCTTTGCTTAAGTTGGCTGGCTGTGAGGTCTAGTTGGCGTTAAAGATCCTCATTACTCTCACTCAGGCACGGAGCTCAGCAGACCTGCATCCGATCTCGCTGGCGCCGCGCATGCGCCCCTCGTGTTTACCAGTTTTTGAGTCCACCCTTGATGGAGGGGTGCTATCCACTTTTTTTTTCTATCTGCATAGAGTGACTTCTTAACCTGAGTGGGGCCAGATGTAATCTCCCCACCAGTTTAATCAGCAGGTGCCTTAGTGGTAACTCTTGTTTTTTGAGTATCATTTTACATACAACATTATTCACCATTATTTTATCCTACTCAACTCATGTTGAGTAGCGCTGCTGCTCTGAGCTCCAAAAAAGATTCAGCTGCTACACTCCAGGTCTGGGTTACCCTCTTCCCAGACCCAACCAAATGCCTATAACAAAGACAAAGAAAGATGGAGTGGTGCTACAGCAGATTGTATAGTTTGTATATTTCTTTATTAATTAAAAGTTAATGAATTCACAAAATATGTGTGCAAGCTATTCTTCAAGTTTGTTACACTCCATTCATACTTTCCTCACCCACCCATACACAAAATTGAAGCACTTTATTTGGCACTTTTAAAAAATATATAAAAATAGAGCTTAACATTTAAAAAAGTTGATAAAAATTGTGGTTGGGACAAAGAGGCAACTGGTTGAGAGGATAGGGGAACATATGAACAACATATTGAAGGGCAATGAGGAGCATCCCCTCTCGAAACACACTACTTGCCGACTGCTCCACGCCAATTGACGTGAGAAGTGCGGCAGCCCCAGGACCGGTCCATGCCGATTGGCGTGAACGGCTCTCTATGGGGTTAGCAGGAGATTGTGCGCAGGCTTTGCGCGCATCTCCTGCTTGGAAGGCGGAGCTCAGCTCCGCCTTCAGTCTCCCAGTGACGAAACCGCTCAGAGACTGTTAGACGGTGAAACCGTTGTCTAATTACAGCGCTGTACTGAGGACATCCGTGGGAAGGAAGGAGGGAGTGGGGGAAAAAATAAAGAAATATATTATAAAAATAATAAAATAAATATTTATTAAAAAAAAATAAACACTGGGGGAGCGATCAGACCCCACCAACAGAGATTTCTGTTGGTGGGGAGAAAAGGGGGGGTTGTCACTTGTGTGCTGAGTTGTGCGGCCCTGTAGCTTGGCCTTAAAGCTGGAGTGGCCAATTTTAAGAAAAATGGCCTGGACTTTAGGCGGGTTTAACACGGTGGTCCTCAAGTGGTTAAGAAATAAAATAATTGTCAGGTGGGAGATATAATATTTTTGGGGATTGAGATAGTGGAGGAGGGTCAGAGGGGAGGAGATTATATGGCAAAATGTCTAGAACAGGCATGGGCAAACTTGGCCCTCCAGCTGTTAAGGAACTATAAATCCCACAATGCATTTGCCTTTTATGAGTCATGACTGTGGCTGTCAGACTCCTGCAATGCATTGTGGGACTTGTAGTTCCTCAACAGCTGGAGGGCCAAGTTTGCCCATGCCTGGTCTAGAAGGGAGAGTGAATGGATCTTCAATTTGAATACAATGGCTCCCATGGGTTTGAATGAGGAATGGGAGATGTTTGGCTTTATGAAGTAGAAAGTTGATGGAAGCACTCTTATATATGGAAGCAGGCCCAGGAAGCACTCAATTTGACCCTAAATGAAGATGCATTAACCTCCTTGGCGGTAACGTAGTTCGGGGTAAGCCGCGCAGGAGGTTTTCCTCCGGCCCTGCTGGGCCGAATTGTTTATTTATTTATTTTTTTGCTGCACGCAGCTAGCACTTTGCTAGCTGCGTCAGCACACCGATCGCCGCCGTCCCGCGCTCGATCGCCGCTATCCGTCGCGCCGCGCGCCACCCCCCCAGACCCCATGCGCTGCCTGGCCAATCAGTGCCAGGCAGCGCTGAGGGGTGGTTCGGGACTCCCAATGACGTCCCGACGTCGGTGACGTCATCCCGCCCCGTCGCCATGGCGACGGGGGAAGCCCTCCAGGAAATCCCGTTCTTTGAACGGGATTTCCTGATCGGAGATCGCCGAAGCCCTGGGCTCGCTACATGATATAAGAAAAAAAAATTGGAATGGAATGGTGGTTCTTTGATGGATGTTCGTGTAGGGGTAGAAATGTACGTGATTAAAAGGAATCGTTGTGGAATGAAGGATATTGATGCATAAATAGGTGTATAGTTGAAAATGGATTTGCAGTAAGGACATGTCCTTTTTAATGAAGGCCCACACTTGACCATATGAGGATATACGGAGGAAGGAAAAAGCAAGAGGAAGGAGTGAATAAAGAAAGAAAGAACTGATAATGTGCAAACATAATGGATGTACTTTAAAACATTTGGAAAAATGTGATAAGGAGAATGACAGTGCCTTAAAGAGAATCTGTATTGTTAAAATCGCACAAAAGTAAACATACCAGTGCGTTAGGGGACATCTCCTATTACCCTCTGTCACAATTTCGCCGCTCCCCGCCGCATTAAAAGTGGTTAAAAACAGTTTTAAAAAGTTTGTTTATAAACAAACAAAATGGCCACCAAAACAGGAAGTAGGTTGATGTACAGTATGTCCACACATAGAAAATACATCCATACACAAGCAGGCTGTATACAGCCTTCCTTTTGAATCTCAAGAGATCATTTGTGTGTTTCTTTCCCCCTGCAGCTATCTTCCACTGAAGTGTCAGGCTGTTTCTTCCTTCAGAGTGCAGACAGCTCTGCCTGTATGTAATTCCTCAGTATGTGAAAGCCCAGCCAGCTCAGAGGAGGATTTATCCAGCTTGTAAAAGATAATAGAGCAGAGAGAAGCTGCACTAATCTAAATAACACACAGCAGTGTTCAGAGAGGGGCCTGGAGGGGGGAGATGCATCACAGAACCACAACACTGAAGAACTTGGCAGCCTTCCAGACACAGGCTGACAAGTCTGACAAGAGTGAGATAAGTTGATTTATTACAGAGATGGTGATAGTAGAACGTTCTGCAGTAAGGCAGAACACATTAGAATAGCTTTTGGAACTTGTAGGATGATGAAAAACAGGATGCAATTTTTGTTACGGAGTCTCTTTAATAGGTAATGAAACTAGGTGAAGTCCCTTTAAGGAAAGAGAGGGATGACAGGATCCGCTGGTATATAAAGGAGGTGGAGTCAAGGAATCAGGTTGTTTTGATGCTGAGGAAGACGATCGGAATCGTTGAAACATGTTAATCTGAGAGGGGCCCCTGAGTGGTACATACTCTGGAAGCTGTTTAACACTTATCCACAATAATCCTGTGTTTGAAACTAGCAGGAAGCTAAGACGGGATAAGCTGAATAAGTGGTGGAACGCAGAAGAACCACCGGGTGGCCAGCAGGAAGTGATGTCACGCCTGGCCGACGACGATCCGGAAGCTTACCGCTGCGAGACAGCAGAGAGTTCTGGAGAGGGGAGACGCCAGCCTCAGCGTGCTGGAGGAGCCAGCCGGAGCTCGCACGCATAGATGTGAACATAATCAGCGGACCCTATATGACCAACCAGTATACTTGAGTGATTGATCCAAGATCTGAAATGCTAATTATGGATAAAACTCTGAAGCAGTGATGCTGAATACTGAGAAATCTTGCACAATACATTGGAAAGAAAGTGTATTGATATATAGGCATTTATAAGGGGATAAATCAGCTTAAGGGCCTGTTTCCACTTGTGCGGTGCGAATTCGTCGCAAAATAACGCGAATATGTTAGAAAATGTGCGAATTTAACCATGTCAGTGCCTGTGTGCTTTTACATTGATTCTATGCGAAAACGTATGCAAATTCGCATGGAAAATTCGCATAGCGAAACCGCATGCAAATTTCCTATTAAATACATTGTATGCGAATCGCACACCACCTTGCGGTGTGCGAATTCTGATGGCTCTGCCGTGCAGATTTTTCCTGCACACAAAACCGCACTGGATTTCTGACAAGTGGAAACAGGCCCATCCACTTGTATTGGTTATGCGAATCTGCATGCAGATTCGCGATAGTGGAAATGGGCCCTTAGAGTTGACAACTATGCCCTCTATTTTTATCAACTTTTTTAATGATTCTTTTTTAAGCTGTATTTTTATATATTTTCTAAAAGGGCCAAATAGAGTGCTTCCATTGTGTATGGGTGAGGAAAGTATGAATGGAGTGTAACAAACTTGAAGAATCGCTTGCACACATATTTTGTGAATTAATTACATTTTAATCAATAAAGTAATATACAAACTATACAATCTACTATAGCGCCCCTCTATCTTTCTTTGTCTACACTATTGGTGGATCTCGGTGTTCCTTTTTTGTCTCTTATTTGTTAAGCAAAGTGCACCACAAGGTCACTGTTGACACAATATTGGAATTATTTAAATTGAATAGAGTACAAAATTCTTGTGGTGAATTGCAGCAAGAACTGCCGCACCTTACATTTGTATGACTGCCAGCTTTAGATTCAGCTGTTAGCAGTAGAAGCAAATTGAATTAGTAGTGGCACTGGCATTTCATGAAGAATGTTGTGCTTACCGCAGTGTATACATACATTTAACTGAGATAATACTATTGTTATTATTGCACTTACATAAAGCTCTTCCATCTTCTGTAGCAGTTTACAAGGTACATAGTCTTGTCACTAACTGTCCCTCAGAGGAGCTCACAATCCACCTCTTCCATAGCCATAGTCTAATGGAATGTGTAATGGTTAAGGGCTCTGCCACTGACACAGGAGACCTGGGTTCGAATCTCAACTCTGCCTGTTCAGTAAGCCAGCACCTATTCAGTAGGAGACCTTGGGCAAGTCTCCCTAACACTGCTACTGCCTATAGAGTGCGTCCAAGTGGCTGCAGCTTTGGCGCTCTCAGTCCGCCAGGAGAAAAGCGTTATATAAATGTTCTGTGTTGGTCTGTCTGTCTAATGTCTGTCCCGTGAAGTTTATGTAGTAAATAATCTAAACGTGGATAGTACAATACATATGTTATGTAAGTTAAACAAGTATTTATCTACTTATATATGTATTGTTGTTTTTCCTGGGATAGTATGGCTGGCCCTGTTGCTTTAATGACATGGGATATTCTTCTCCACTCTCATTGGTCAGATGGGTCACATGATGTGTCATATGACCTCAAGGCAGCCAATTGGGGAAAGCAGGAAGAACTGTTAGAGTTGTTTTATACCGCATAACGCAATTGCAGATGTAAGCACAGAGTGGTTTTACTATGCAATCTTTCTGTGATTGTGTTTTGCTGTTTTTACTGGCTGCTAGGAATACAAGGAGACATGTAAAAGAAATGCAGTATGCAGGGCACTGATGCAAAATTAGATCGCAATCAGATCACTAGTATAAAAGGGTTCCTGGGATTATCATTATTTACCTGATGTCCTTGCGTTTTACAATTTGTATGCCATTGTAAACAGATTGCAAAATGTAGCAAATCACGTGTAGTATAAAACAGCCCTTACACATCTTACTGTTGCCTCAAATAAACACTGACCCATTTAAAATCTGACAGAATTCTGACAGAGTCAACATTTTAAATATGTTTGGGTGTGTTTGCAGTGTTTTGTTTTTTCAGAAGGATGGCACTGGCATTTGATTATCCTGACTAGGCCCCCAAAATGACTAGAAACAGTACTTATTATATTATACAGGTGGTCAAGACTTCAACTGCAGCAGCATTAAACACAGACACACAAATGAAGCAGCAAGTATTGTAGAAATCTTTTATAATTTCTCATCTGTGGAGGAACAGGAGAGATTTGAGTAAATTGGAACTTTAATGATGGAGAAGGATGTGACACCTAAGGGGTCCTGCCCCTTAGCTAATCCTATGAAACTCCTGTTCAGCTGTTATTCTTCAGTCCTCCACACAGTCACTGAATGAACTCTTATGGGCAGTAATTCATGAAACTGCAGTATCCAGATCTTTACAGATTCCCTCAACTGGCCAAGTCCACTTCTATTGTGCAGCTGTAACTATCATTTTTCCAAGATTCTTCATTAGCAGGAGAAAAAAGGTGTGCAATATTTTAAAATAAATATTAAAAGTTATTTTTCATCTTTAAAAAAGAATCTAATATAAAACATAATTACAAAGTATTCAATAGTCAATAGAACTGATAGAGTCAATAAAATTGGTAGTCTGATTTGAACTTCATTATATTGTAGTCCCCAGAGAAGATGGTTCCATACTGATTGCAGCTATACCTTTTCCCAAATTGTTTAGGAATTTTTCAATTCATACAGAAGTTTTCTCTGTTATTGTAAATGTCACTAGGCATGGCCTGTCCAGCAGACTGTCCACTGTTCTGCAGCATGGAACCCGAGAATAGTTTGGCTGTCAGAAGTAGGTTAGATTGTGAATGAGTCTGTTTTGTAGAAGATTTCGTATTGCAACTGCTTCAAGTGTGATGTTGTGTCCAGACACCTAATAAAGAAAAATGATAGGTTAGGACTGAACATGCTGTTCCATGCTGCTATCTTGTTCCTCCTTGCTTATCTTCTTGTCTAAATAACTTCCCTAAAGCATTTATATTATTTAATCAACTGAAAACTGAAGCAAGATAAAGCAAAGATACATGCTAGATTTTCTTCACTCAAGATGATCATTTTTGGTTGTAGCATGAGTACAAAGCTTAAAGTGGACCTGAACACTTGCACAGGACACAAGGAAAACATAAAGAAATGCACCCTGTATGTATTTAGAGCATTTAGCCTGTCTAATACCCCCTCATCTGTGTCTAATCACAAGTTGTAATTTGATCTCTCCCCATGTTATCTGACTGCCACGGCAGATAAGCTCATTTGAAAGCACATGTTAACAATATGTCTGCTTCCATGAAGCAATAGGAATAAACACTGCAGATTTATTGTAAAAAGAAGAGATGAGAAAAGGGATGCATGATCTTCTGGTGCAGCTGTATACAATAAGACTCTTAGTAGTCAGAGAAGGCAACATTAATACTCAGAGCTTTCATTGTGAAAGAAGAGTCTTTGATGTGTTTAGAATCCACCACTTAGTTTACAATGTGGCATTTTCAACTTCATTCTATTGGTTCTTTGCATAATGCTATTACATAGTACACTTTAGGCTCCTCCTACACATGTCCAAACAATCTGCCCAACTATCATCTAAACTTGGTCTATTGGAAGACAGTTAGGAGTGTGTATGGCTGGCAAACAACAAGACGGCCAACTAACAACAGGTAATTAACCACCACTATCCGTGGTTCAACCTGCACAACTGTCTTGCAGGTTGGCCATGTGTGTACAAGTCGTTTGAACAACTTTATTGTTTTTAAATACTGACATGTTGTGCAGTTTGTCATTTCACTTGGGGGTCAGTATTTAAGTTAGTTGGTTGTTTAGTTGGTTGGCATGTGTGTACTTGCCATGTAAACAACTTGTCATGTGGTTGGTAATGTTGTGCGGTTGGTTGTGCATTGTATTAGACGGGTGTATGAGCTTTTACTCAGGCCATTCTATTAGACAGGTGTATGAGCTTTTACTCAGGTCTTTCTGTCTGCATACATGCTTATCAGCAGCGGTGCTTGCTAATTAACCACTTAAGGACTGCAGCCTTAAAACCCCTTAAAGGGAATGTCCAAGCAAAATAAAAAAATGAGTTTCACTTACCTGGGGCTTCTACCAGCCCCATGCAGCCATCCTGTGCCCTCGTAGTCACTCACTGCTGCTCCAGTCCCCCGCTGGCAGCTTGCCGACCTCGGAGGTCGGCAGGACACATTGCGTACATTTTTACGCATTGCCGCTAGTGCAGGAACATTAACACGTACATTTTTACGCATTACTGGTTCAATGCGTAAAAATGTACGCATTGAACCAGTAACGCATAAAAATGTATGAGTTAATGTTCCTGCACTAGCGGCAATGCGTAAAAATGTACGCAATGCGTCCCGCCGACCTCCGAGGTCGGCAAGCTGCCAGCGGGGGACTGGAGCAGCAGTGAGTGACTACGAGGGCACAGGATGGCTGCATGGGGCTGGTAGAAGTCCCAGGTAAGTGAAACTCTTTTTTATTTTGCTTGAACCTTCCCTTTAAGGACCAGACACGTTTTTTTCCATTCAGACCACTGCAGCTTTAACGGTTTATTGCTCGGTCATACAACCTACCACCTAAATGAAGTTTACCTTCTTTCCTTGTCACTAATACAGCTTTCTTTTGGTGCTATTTAATTGCTGCTGTGATTTTTAGTTTTTATTATATTCATCAAAAAAGACATGAATTTTGTAAAAAAAAAAATGTTGTTTTTTTTTAACTTTCTGTGCTGGCATTTTCAAATAAAGTAAAATTTCTATATACATGTTTGTCTAAATTTATTGTGCTACATGCCTTTGATCAATAAATAGTCACTTATTTGATTTTTTTTTTGTTTGGGTAAAAGTTATAGCGTTTACAATCTATGTTGCAAAAAGTGAATTTCCCCAGTTTGAAGCATCTCTGACTTTTCTGAGCACCTGTCATGTTTCATGAGGTGCTAGAATTTCAGGATAGTATAAATACCCCCCAAATGACCCCATTTTGGAAAGAAGACATCCCAAAGTATTCACTAAGAGGCATGGTGAGTTCATAGAACATTTCATTTTTTTGTCACAAGTTAGCGGAAAATGACACTTTATGACAAAAATAAAAAAATTAAAAAAAAGCTTCCATTTCTAACTTGTGACAAAAAAAATGAAATCTGCCACGGACTCACTATGCCCCTCTCTGAATACTTTGGGGTGTCTACTTTCCAGAATGGGGTCAATTGTGGGCTGTGTTTACTGTATTGGCATTTTGGGGGGTGCAAAATTGTAAGCACCCTGTAAAGCCTAAAGGTGCTCATAGGACTTTGGGCCCCTCAGTGCACCTAGGCTGCAAAAAAGTGTCACACATGTGGTATCGCCGTAAACAGGAGAAGTAGTATAATGTGTTTTGGGGTGTATTTTTACACATACCCATTCTGGGTGGGAGAAATATCTCTGTAAATGGACAATTGTGTGTAAAACAAAATAAAAAAATTCTCATTTACAGAGCTATTTCTCCCACCCAGCATGGGCATGTGTAAAAATACACCCCAAAACACATTATACTATTTCTCCTGAGTACGGCGATACCACATGTGTGACACTTTTTGCAGCCTAGGTGCGCTATCGCCGTGCTCAGGAGTAATAGTATAATGTGTTTTGGGTTGTATTTTTACACATACCCATGCTGGGTGGGAGAAATAGCTCTGTAAATAAGATTTTTTTTTATTTTGTTTTACACACAATTGTCCGTTTACAGAGCGATTTCTCCCACCCAGCATGGGTATGTGTAAAAATACACCCCAAAACACATTATACTACTTCTCCCGAGTACGGCGATACCACATGTGTGAGTCTTTTTTGCAGCCTAGGTGCGCTAAGGGGCCCAAAGTCCTATGAGTACCTTTAGGATATCACAGGTTATTTTGAGGCATTTGGTTTCCAGACTACTCCTCACGGTTTAGGGCCCCTAAAATGCCAGGGCAGTATAGGAACCCCACAAGTGACCCCATTTTAGAAAGACGACACCTCAAGGTATTTCGTTAAGAGTATGGTGAATTCATAGAAGAATTTATTTTTTGTCACAAGTTAGCGGAAATTTGGTTTTTTTTTTTTGTTTTTTTTTTTACAAAGTGTCATTTTCCACTAAATTGTGACAAAAAATAAAATCTTCTATGAACTCATTATACACCTAACGGAATACCTTGGGGTGTCTTCTTTCTAAAATGGGGTCACTTGTGGTGTTCTATACTGCTCTGGCATTTTAGGGGCCCTAAACCGTGAGGAGTAGTCTAGAAACCAAATGCCTCAAAATGACCTGTAAAATCCTAAAGGTACTCATAGGACTTTGGGCCCCTTAGCGCACCTAGGCTGCAAAAAAGTGTCACACATGTGGTATCGCCGTACTCAGGAGAAGTAGTATAATGTGTTTTGTGGTGTATTTTTACACATACCCATGCTGGGTGGGAGAAATATTTCTGTAAATGACAATTTTTTTTTAATTTTATTTACACACAATTGTCCATTTACAGAGACATTTCTCCCACCCAGCACGGGTATGTGTAAAAATACTTCCCAAAACACATTATACTACTTCTCCTGAGTACGGCGATACCACATGTGTGACACTTTTTTGCAGCCTAGGTGCGCTAAGGGGCCCAAAGTCCTATGAGTACCTTTAGGATTTCACAGGTCATTTTGAGGCATTTGGTTTCCAGATTACTCCTCGCGGTTTAGGGCCCCTAAAATGCCAGGGCAGTTTAGAAATGCCACAAGTGACCCCATCTTAGAAAGAGGACACCCCAAGGTATTCCGTGAGTATGGTGAGTTAATAGAAGATTTTATTATTATTATTAGTGTATCCTAGTGACCCTAATATACATCTGACTGCGATCAGTAATGATCACTTACAGATACTATATAGTAGGAATGCTGATTAGCGACAGTGATGATGCTAATCAGCAACTAATTAGCGACTGCGGTGTGGTGTGCTGGGTGCTAACTGATGTTAATTACCCAACGAAGGGCCCTAGCTAAATAACTGGCCTAACTGTTAACACTAGTGATACTAAAAAAGAGACAGTTTTCAATGATCACTGTTTTTAGATCACTAGGATAGTGACAGGGGGGGTGATCAGAATCCCGCAGGGGCAGGGTAGGAGTGATGGGGGTGACAGGAGGTGATTGATGGGTGTCTCAGGGGGTGATTAGAGGGGAGGATAGATGCAATCAATGCACTGGGGAAATGATCAGGGGGGTCTGAGGGGTCTCTGAGGGTGTGGGCGGGTTTTTGGGTGCCCACAAGAGGCAGATTAGGGTCTTATCTGATGGGTAGCAGTGACGGGGTGACAGGGGGTGATTGATGGGTGACCAGTGGGTGATTAGAGGGGAGAACAGATGTAAACAATGCACTTGGGAGGTGATCTGAGGGCGGGTCTGCGGGCAATCTGAGGGTGTGGGCAGGTGATCAGGTGCCCACAAGGGGAAGGTTAGGGTCTGATCTGATGGGTGGCAGTGACAGGGGGTGACAGGGGGTGATTGATGGGTGATCAGTGGGTGATTACAGGGGAGAATAGATGTATACAGTACACAGGGGGGGGGGTCTAGGGGGAGTTCTGGGGAGGATCTGAGGGTGTGTGTGTGTGTGGGTATCAGGAGACCCAGGGGGCAGTTTAGGACCTAATCTAAAATATAGCATTGACAGATAGTGACAGTGGGTGATTAGGGGGGCTTTTGTCACCATTGGAGGGTTTCTCTTTTTTCCCGCCAGGTAAGGAAAAAGGCTTTTTTGGATTATGGGGGAATAGAGGAGGGGTGGTCTTAAAGGATATTTTGAAAAATGGGAAAATCAAGTCTCTTAATGAGATGCGGGATGAATTTAGACAATTTCCATTTGACTTTTGGAGATATGCACAGTTGAAGCATTTTTTTGGTGGAGAAGGAGAGAACCTCTTACTATAGAGTTGAGTTGTCTGAGTTTGAAAAGTTATTTGTTTTGGATGCTCCTCCTGTACATCTAGTGTCGTTCCTTTATAGAGAAATGAATCGGAGGGGAGAAGGGAATTTTCCAGGTAACTGTTCTAGAACAGTGATGGCTAACATTGGCACTCCAGATGTAGTGGAACTAAAAGTCCCATGAGGCATTGCAATACTCTGTCAGCTCTAAGCATAACTCGGGGAGGCAGAGGCATGCTGGGATTTGTAGTTTTGTCACAGCTGGAGTGCCAAAGTTAGCCATCACTGCTCTAGAATAAAAGAAATTAATTTCAAGTTGTTATCTAGTTATCAAGTTGTATAATAGGACACCGGATAAATTAGCTGTAATGTTTCAGGGAATTAGTGATAGATGCTGGAGATGATGTGGGGCAAAGGGTACACTGTTGCATTTGGTGTGGGAGTGCACAGTTATTTTGGGGTTTTGGAAAGGGGCGTTGGAATGTATTGGGGAATTGTATGAAGGAGAGGGTGATTTGGATGTTGTGAAAGTGCTGAATGGAACATGTGCATCTATTGGTAGATATAAGAGATCTTTGTTACCTCAATTATTGATTGCAGCTAAGATTTTGATTCCGGCTAAATTAGTGGAGATGCCAGAGTCCTCCATCCCTTAAGGAATGGGTTGAAAGAGTTAATAAGGTAAAGGGGTTGGAGAATCAAATTGCATTACAACAAGATTAACTAGAGGGGTTTAATGTAAAATGGGAAAAATGGAATGAGTTTCAGGATACAAGGAAATATGATGCCATACAATGCCTTGTAAGGGTGTTTTCGCCTTCCTCTGGATCAACAGGGATATGTGAGGGAGCAGGCTGGTGTTGTACTTTATACTGGTTGAACTCGATGGACGTATGTCTTTTTTCAACCAAAATAACTATGTAACTATATATGGGGATATGATGGAGATGTAGGAGGAGGAGTACTCAAGGGAATGTAAGGATATATTATAGGAGGGTATGGCATTTAAGGGGATACATGAACATTATGGCGTTCTTTTGTTTTGTTTTTTTGTTATAATGAGATATTGATATGATGATGATTATGTTTGTGGATAAGGGAGGAGGAGGGGATTGGGGAGTTCTGTTTTTGTTTTCCTAAAATTTGAAAAATTTGGTGAAATGTATACCGATGCTTGGAATATAAGATTGGAATGTTCATTTTTCTATAATAAATTATATGAAAAAAACACAAAACACTTGGTTACCCCTGGTTGAGTGCATCTAAACTTAAAGTGCTCTTCTCCATTGTCCAGGTTAGTAGGTGGAAACTAGACAACCGTGACTCCCAAAAGATGCAATGGATCAAGGGGTATTCCTGAATGTTTTTTTCCCTTGCCCCCTTAAATGCACTTCCACAGTACCTTCCATTCTCGTAGCTTTGCTGGGGGGAGGGGAGGGGGCAGGTGCTATCACAGGCAACAAACTCCATCTTCCATTCTGAGTAATAGAGGGGTGTGGCTTGTGTCAGGGACTGTTCAGCAATGGGGATGGGGCTGGGCTGGCACTTAACCTTTCCCTCACTGTTCACTATTGGTAGAGATGTGTATGGAAGAAAATGTTAGGTAAGCAAATCTGATGCAGAGAGAAACAGCAAAATACACTTAGGGGTATAGGACAGAATGTCATCATCCCGATTTATGTGAGTTAATGTGGGTTTTTGAGGGTGCATGCCCGTCTTGGTGTTAGATTGAGGAGGAAATGAGGGAAGAAGTAAAACTATGAACATGGGCTTGAGCTTACTCATAATCATAGTGGTGCAAAAGAAAGCATGATATCAATTGAACTGTCTTTGCTATTACTCCCAAAACATTGTGCATTTTTAAAAGTGGTATCTGATAATATCACAATGCATAACAAATATTGCTGTTGGAGATGCATTCAGTGCTTGCGTTTTTATTCTGTCCTGAAAAGGTTTAACAGGCATTTACAGCTGTAACACTTACTGCCATGGACTTTAGAGTCACCTTCTCGTAGTAGTGGATGGGTTCCTTCTTATTGCTAAGTGAAGGGTACCCAAACCCTGCAATATCAACCATGTCACAAAAGTGCAGAGCAAAGGTGATGGCCAGCATTCCAGTGGTGGGCTTCTGAAAAGACTAGAGAAATAGAAATTATTTATTGAGGTCAGAAGCACAGAAAAAAAAGAGTCCTTTCCCCAAAGAATTAGTAAGACTCCAGTCATCCTCACTATAGCACAAAAAAATTGAGACTTATGTAAATGTTTCCAATTTTCTGCAGTCATAGAAAAAAATTAACACGATTGTAGACTGGATCCTCTGGCTCACTCACTTCGCAAAATAAGGATCCTGTGAGCTTCAGTGGGTCTCTGAATCACTGTAGAGCTGGAATATGGTCACATGTCAGAGAGAGATGCCAGCAGCTAGGTTCAGGTAATCTTTAGAGGAAACCAGGATTTACACAAGTCCCATTTTGGTAAGTGAGCCAGACTTTTGTAAAATGCAGCAAACCATGCAACTTCACACAAAACTCACATTACAACTAGTAACAGATCTTTTCTTCAAATGGATAAAGTAGGTAAGGATCATGTTTGTTTTATTTTTTTCTCTCTAAATTGGGGAGATTCCTTTCATTTGCTTTTGCTATTTACATGATGTGAAGTAAATGATCCTATCTAATGGCGACACAGTCAATAGTACGATAACAACTGTATGGAGAGGAAGTTTATCAGATTTTTATTTCTGCCTTTGTCACTGTTAAAGTCAATGTGAATCGGTGAAAAATGAATCAGCCAGATACTTACCTAAAGAGAGGGAAGGCTCTGGATCCTATAGAGCCTTCCTGCTCCTCTATCGATCCTTGTTCCAGCACTGGCTCCCTGGTAGCAAATACTGCTCTCTCTGCCGCCGAAGGAGGTTTCAGAAGTCTTTTGTGAGCCCGAGTGCTCTCGAAGACGGGCCGCTCCATACTGTGCATGTGCAAGCGCCCTCACTCACCCACTCGTACGTTCGCAATATGGAGCCGCCTGCCTTTGGAAGGGCTCGGCTCACAGAGACTTCTGAAGTCCCCTGGGATTCAAACAGGGGAGTCAGCACTTAACGGAGGAGATCTGGAACGCTGCATTGGACCCAGAGCCTTCCTTCTCCTTAGGTAAGTATCTGGCTCTTTTTTTTTTTACTGATACCAAATTGACTTTAAGGTTAAGAATTCACTTTCTTTTACTGCTGTTTTTACTTTTTATTGCCAGAGTGATTGTGTAGATCAGAGAAATAGAGGTATAACAAATTGCAGGCCACATAGCAAATGTGCACAAGCCTCCTACTTTATCACTAAACATATACAGTTTTAACAATTTCAATATGTATTTTTGTTTGCTCTCATCTGCAGTCCTATCCTTGCAAATCCTACACAACTAACAAGGGTATCATATAATCAGGTAACTGTGACTCTTAAGTGGGGTCACTTTAATGCATGTGTGTGTGTGTGTGGGGGGGGGGGCATACTTGTGAGTGGCCACCCCCAAAGTGCGGAAGCACCAACATCATGAAATGCTGGGTCCCAGGTTCACAATTCTGCATAGAGTTTTTGTGTTCTTCCTGTGTATGCATGAGTTTCCTCTGGGCCCTCCATTTTTTTCCCCACATTTCAAAAACATAAATTAATTGGCTTCCCCATAAATTTGCCTTAGACAGTCATAGATTTAAGCTACTAACACACTTTCAATTCCTGATTCCTGGCTGTTCAAGGCTTGATGCTGTACAGATGAGTCACTAGCCTACAGGCTAGCGAAGAGTCTGTTGCTATGAGGGGGGGGGGATCATGAGTGACGCATGATGGAGCAGATTGAGAGTGGTGAGTTGAAAGAACAATGTTCTTGGGGGTTGCTTGGGCGTCAAGGATCAAAAAAGACCCGGCATACCGGATCTTTAGGAATCATTGGGCAACTGCTATACTGGATTCATGCTAGATCCTTTGTCGAGGTGATCTTTATCGACCACCATGGCCAAGATTGACCTAGTGTGCACAGATAGCTTAAAAATATGGTGGGGATTAGATTGTGAACCCCTCTGAGGGATATTTAGTGAATAGACTATAACTGTAGTGATGAGCACAAATTTCGCATGATTGTAATTTGCAATTATGATGCAAAATTTTGGGAAAAATCATAATGAATTTCGTTTGTATACATAATTAGGAACCGTAATTTTGCATACATTTTTGTGTAATTTTGTGTGGCTAATAGCAAAGCTCCAATACATGCCATTGTCCCTAAAATTGCTACGTATGTTAAAGAAAAGAGTGGGTGAATTTTTTTTTTCCCAAAAAAGACCTTGTAGTTTTTGAGAAAATTGATTTTAAAAATGCAAAGGGAGAATGGTTTCTACTCAGTAAACTGACCATTTAAAAAACATTTTTCCTTTGTATTTTTAAAATCAGTTTTCTCAAAAACTACAAGCTCTTTTTGAAAAATGTTAGTTCCACTCTTCTGCTACAAAGTCTTTTTACAAAGTCTTTTCAAAATGGCGCGGTGCGGCAATTTGCTGCACTGCTACCTTAGCCTAATATAACCCTATGGAAAGTTTATACTTCCGAAGTTGCAGTACGCTGTGACGGAAGTGCACAATTCAACACTAGCGCAGAACTAAGTTACCACGGCAGCATTGGCCTGGCGACGCTGGGTTTTTTAAAACGTCAGCGTTGCGATGCCGCAGCGCACATGCGTGGAAGCCTACTTTTACAATACGCTTCTGCATACCTGAAACAGGAAGTGACCGGAAGCGCACGTAACTTCCTGCTTGGCTGGTGGCCAGACAGGGAACACCGTTTACTAACACAGTGTTCCGTGAAGGCCTGTTTTTGTCGGTGTGATGCACCGCAACATTACTGCCAGTTTGCAGTGTGAAACCAGCCTTAACATACGTAGAAATTTTGGTGACAATAGCATATATAGGAGCTTTGCTATTAACCTCTAAAGTCGACATGAAATTACGCAAAAATCATGTGAAAATTGCATGAAACTATGAATGGATTACACAAAATCAATAATGAATGTCCAAATTGTAATTACATATGGCTGTAATTGCAAAATTATTTATTAGCAGATTATGTTCATCACTAATAGACTGTACAAGCACTGCTAAAGATATCCGTGCTATATAAAGTAAATACTAAATAAACAAGAAAATATTCTTCCCTTTCCATGCATTTGCTGAAACCGCAAAGTTGAGAGCTACTCTGTTTCCCCGAATTTAAAACCTCCCCTGAAAGTAAGCCCTAGCATATATTTTGAGTATGCTCGAAATATAAGCCCACCCCCTAAAATAAGCCGAATCCCCCTGCGAAAGTCGAATCCCCCTGCGGCTTTTTCTCTGCATAATTCACACCGCAGATCAGCGATGAAAGGCAGTTCATGTTGTCCAGGAACAGCACCGCCAGATACAGGAAGTAAACAGAGATCACTTCCTGTATACGCCGATGCTTACTGGGCTACATGAGCTGCCTTCACCGCTGATCTGCGGTGTGAATTATGCAGGGCATAAGCCGCAAGGGGATCTGACTTTCTTAAAGAGTAACTGTCAGGCTGCAGAAGCTAATTTAAACCTCTATTCTCCTGTGTTAAACAGTTTAAAAGGAAGCCATAAAGCCATTAGTGAAGATAAAAATCTCAGTTACCTTTGATGTGTTCTTATCAGAAAAGCTGTTATAGACCCATAAGGACGCAAGCCGCATACTAAACTGCAAAGCATTCTGGGGCCCTCCCCTCGGCTGCTAATGAGACGTTACAGCAGCTTGTAATCAGTCCAGCGCGTAGCACTGATAAATCTCGGGGCAGAGTACACTGCAGGAGTCAGCTATTGTTCCTAGCCACATGGCTCATTAATATTCACTGCACACTGTGTTGTTCAAGTACGAGCTTATCTGTGATCAGGAAGCAGGCAGGACATGACGACACATTTGACAGAAAAACATGGAGCCTGCCATGAGCTGTCAGGAGCATCTATCTCTGCATATACTATATGCAAATTCTGTGAAATCCAAACGTGGACAATGAAATGCATATGTAATGTAAGTACAGCCAATCTTTAGCTACTGATATATGTGTTTATTTTCTCTGAGACCTTATACCTAACAGCTCCTCTTTAAAGTGGACCCAAATTAAAAATACAAGATTTCAGAAATACAATCTATTTTCTAAATTATAATAATAAATAGTTGCCTTTTTTCTGCTGCATGATGACAAATATAAAATATTTTACATTTATTGGAGGAACCCCTCCCTTCCTTTCAAATTGCCGGGACAAAATCCGGCAAACTGGTGGAGTAGATGGTGTTCTGCAAAGGAGGAATTGGTAATGGCTGCCCCCAGTATAACCCTAGTTATGAAAAGAGAAGGGTGAAAAGCATGCACTGAAAGGTTCATAGGTTTGAAGGAGTGTTAATTTATCTTTGAATGTGTCAGAGTGGTGCAACTAAATATTTTTAATTAAAAAAGTTTGGTTTGGGTCCGCTTTAAGGAGCAGACAAGGTAAAGCGAGTGGGTGAGCACGTTGGAGAGAGGCGGAGGGAAACTGGCTATATACAAGGGGAATCTGGCTATATACTAGGGGGCTCTGGCTATATACAAGGGGGAATCTGGCTATATACAGGGGAAATCTGGCTATATACAGGGGGAATCTGGCTATATGCAGGGGAAATCTGGCTATATACAGGGGGAATCTGGCTATATACAGGGGGAATATGGCTATATACCAGGGGGAATCTGGCTATATACTAGGGTGATCTGGCTGTATACTAGGGGGCTCTGGCTATATACGGGGGAATCTGGCTGTATACAGGGGGAATCTGGCTACATACTAAATGGGATCTGGCTACCTCCACAAAATATAAGACCTCCCCAAAAATAAGCCATAGCACATCTTTTGAAGGAAAATTTAATATAACACAATGTAATGATTTATTCAGATTTGGACCAATGGGGATCCTTTGTAGGTAATTCAAGTGTTTTGCGGAAAGGTTTGTCATTTAACAGCGGACATCAGGGTTACAACCCTTCAATCAAGCAAAGGGAACACAGTTCTGACAATAACTAAAATGTATTTTAAACACAAGATTTCTTTCATTAAAAACATTTTTATTGGTTTGGGTTACTTTGTCTTTTAAGAGTAACTTTAGCAAAAAAATGGAAGGGGGGGGGGGGGGGGGGGGATCAATACATTGTAAAGTGAGACGTTAAAAAACTAGAATAGAGATCAAGAAATTATTGATATTCACCATATAATTTGTTCATATTGTTTGATTCACAATCAGCCTGCACATAATCATCTTTACTACTGGTAGACATGAAAAAAAAAACAGACAGCACCAACTGCCATTATCTATAACCACACCCCCTTACAATGCGATAGACTAAAGGTGCCCATTTTCACTAAATGCAATCTTTCAATGCGATTTGAACCATCTTACTGTTAAGGGGCAGCTTAAAGAGGAATTTCAGTGAAAATTATGTAATAAAATGAGTGCTTTATTTTTACAATAATTATGTATAAATGAATTTAGTCAGTGTTTGCCCATTGTAAAATCTTTCCTCTCCCTGATTTAAATTCTGGCATTTATCACATCATGGTGACATTTTTACTGCTGGCAGGTGATGTCAAGGAAAGGATATGCTGCTTGCTTTTTTGGCAGTTGGAAACAGCTGTTATTTCCCACAATGCATCAAGGCTCCCACAGTGTGATGCCAGAACCATGGTCCTGACATCACACTGTGGGAGGGATTTCACCACAATATTAGCCATACAGAGCCCCCTGATGATCCGCTTGTGAAAAGGAATAGATTGCTCATGGGAAAGGGGGTATCAGCTACTGATTGGGATGAAGTTCAATTCTTGGTTACGGTTTCTCTTTAAGGTTGTTGTTTTTTTTGTTTTTAAATATACATATACACAGAGGGATATACTGGTTGCTTGGCAATTGGAAGCAGCCATTATTTCCTACAATGCAATAAGGCCCACAGACAGGAAACTGTCAGGACCTAGGTGCTGACATCACACTGTTAAGGGGATTAACCACAATATCAACCATACAGACCCCCTGATGAGCCATTTGAAAAAAAGATTTCTCATGGTAAAGGGGGTGTCAGCTACTGATTGGGATGAAGTTCAATCCTTGGTTACAGTTCCTTTTTAAAGTGAAACTCCACCATTGTTGAGAAACAAGCAATCCCTTCATCCATCTCAACAAATTGCCATGATTAATGTCACATAGTATTTCAAATTGCAAACCTTGGTTCTGAGCACAAATTCACAGTCACTTAGTTCATGCAGATTTGGAAATAAGTATTAACCTCTTTGGCGGTAATCCCGAGCTGAGCTCGGGGTAAGCCGCCGCGGAGGATTTCTCAGGCCCTGGTGGGCCGATTTGCGTAATGTTTTTTTTTGTTACACGCAGCTAGCACTTTGCTAGCTGTGTGTAGTACCTGATCATCGCCATTTGCCGCCGATCCACTGCGAAAGAGGGCCCCCCCGCAGACCCCTTGTGCAGCCTGGCCAATCACTGCCAGGCTGCGCTATGGAGTGGATCGGGACTCCCCCTGACGTGATGACATAATCCCGATCGTCGAGGGAAGCCCTACAGGAAATCCCGTTCAGAACGGGATTTCCTGATAGGTATGATCGCCGGCGGCGATCAGAAGGGTGGGAGGGAAGGAGCAGGGAGGGGGGAATCATGTAGACTAGCTACATGAAAAAAAAAATAGGCGAAAAAAAAAACCACCCGCGGCCGTGCGGCCGCAAATCAATTGACCGCCAGGGAGGTTAAGACTGTCTGTTTTGTCAGCTGATTACTCTCACAATATGAAAAAATACCTGTCTGTACTGAAAGGGAATACAGATTCCAGGACAGAAAATATGTACTAGTTGTGCTTATAGATACGGTAGTTTAGCTGGCTGCATTTTGAAATTCAATTGTAATTTTTAACAAACATTTGTGCAGCAATTACAGGTAGTCTCCGGTTAATGAACGAGATAGGGACTGTAGCTTCGTTCTTAACCTGAATCTGTTTTTAAGTCGGAATATTATGCCATCTCTGTCCCCGTAACCTCCTCTGTGCCACCTGTGGCTCCATTGCCCCCCTCTGTGTCACCTCTGCCCTGTGTACCTGTTTATACAAGTTTAAAAGCCATTTTTTTCTTTGAGTTTTTTAAAATCGATTTTCTCAAAAACTACAAGTCTAATTTGAAATTTTTTTTGACTTGTTCCCATGAAAACACAGAATCCATGCTGTTCGTAAGTCAGGCGTTCGTAAGTCGGGGACTACCTTTATACATGTTTGAAGCAATTCATGACGTGAATAATAAATATGAAACAAGCCCATTTTACTTATTTAGTTGGTTGGTGTGCCAATCATTTTTCCTTTTATCGTATACGTGCAAATTTCCCAAAACTGGGCAAGTGAATGTTGTTTAAAAAATGTGCTAGCCAGGCATTGCACAACATGTCTAGAACACATTTGAATAAACAATGCATACTGCCTACCCATGGTACATAGGGGATCACACTTGTTTTGATGGTCAATGAGATGCTAATAATTTCAAACTGAAAACAATTTATGCCAGTTCCATACAAATGTATGCAGCTTAGAAATGGACCATAGATAGAGAGATATTGCTCATCACATATTCATACAGGCTTACAGATTTTTTCTTGCCAGTAATAATAATAATAAATATTAGCTATAAATGTATAACCTATGCACTCCTCTTACCGTTTTTGTCTTCTTAGAGGTCTGCAGATCAGAAAGAGTACCAAGAATTTTGGTTGCAGTGACTTCCATGTAGTAGGGATTAAGGATACGGATATTATGAGGTGTCACTTCCCAAATCAGAGGAGGCATCTTCCAAAACCCTTTCCGAACCTGCAAGAATATGCAGAGTGTAACAGCTGAGTGGAGACAGGCGACCAGTGCAAGGTTGTATGTGAGTTAATGTGTAACAGGCACTAAAGTGCTAGAGTAACACCTTTACAGTGTCTGCATAACAAAACACATGAAGTCACACACCCGCTTTTCATTGTTCAGAATGATCTTCATCCATTGGATGTCCAAAGGCTTAAAAGGTACGAGCACCAGCAGAGTATCATCATTGTTGTCCATCTGAGGGTCAAAATCTGCTGATTCCGGGTAGAAGAACCGCATAGTGGTCTTGCTGCCAACATCTTTCTCATAATTGTGTACTGGAGCATTGTTCAGCCTGTAAGGAAATGTACATGAGAATGATTATCTGCTGTGGACTGGTTTAAGAAAATGATGGATTTACTAAAGAAAAACAGATTATCTCAAAAGGGCATTATTCTTGATCATGCTCATACTTCCTCCATTAGTACCCGGGTACAGGAATGAAACTTTAAGGTCTTGTCTAGATGGTACAGGACTACGGGCAGGCTGGCTGTGATTTTTTGGCACTGGGGAGGACAGGTGTTGGAGAGGCTGCGGGAGTCGGGGCACTATACTACACCTGCCATGGAACTGTTCTAAAATCAAATGCTTTTTGGAAGAGGTACTGCATATAAGCAGGAAGGTGTCATGTCAAAAGATAGAAGATGGTCCTTGGAGTGCCTCCTGCATTTGTTACTTTAATTAAAACACCATAAAAAGTCGGTGGTGCTCCACATGTTAAATGCAGCAAAGAGTCTATTACCTCTCCACTGGAAATTGACATATGTACCTACTGTTAAGGATTGGTTCATGAAACTGTATGAAATCCAGCAAATAGAGGAAACTTCATTGGAGTGTAAAGACAAATATGATAAATATTATATGGTATGGGCAACGTGGATTGATTATAAAAATTCCCCAGAGTATCTTAGTTATGTTCAAAACTTCCCATGATACAGGTATTCGAAACACAGTTAAAACCTATGATGGTGGCCATTTTTCGTGTTTTATTGTTTGTTTGTTTCTATATAAGGGTTTGTTATGTTGTGCAAGCACTACTTAGTGAGGGTCAGATTCTGACTAATGGGTGAGACAGTGGATGTGTATAGGTCCACTGTGTTCAGTGATCTCACCTAGTTTATAATGATATATTAGCAATATCAGCCTACAAGTACGTATGAGATCTGTTGGGGCTTTCACGGGGCTCCTGCATGGGCCTATAGAATGTTTTCTGCATCATCCCATATTGTTATGGTATTGCCTTTCCTTGACTTAATAAAATTATATTAAAAAAAAGAAAAACAAGTTGTGCCCGTGGTAACAATGGTAGATCAGAAATAAACTATGTGATTCTCTGCCATTGCTATGCTTCTTATTACAGCTGCAAGTGATCACAGGATAACTAGTTTACAATATAGTTTCTTCCGCAAGTAAATAGCTGCAGGAACTTTTTAAAAACTGTTTTCCTGCCAAGAACTCAAATAGGTATTACGTTTAAATTTTTAAATAAATGCTGCCCCTCCCCCACCCTGTTCATGTTGGGTAATCAGGAAAATGGAGCACATGGTCATGAGCCTTTTCCCCCAGACCAATACCAACCCGTGTGGTTTTTAACTTTAGGTTATACCAAGCACATTGTCCAAATGATTAGGACAAGGGGATTTCCCATCTCTGTCTGCCCCAAGGAGGAGGTGGGGGCAATGAACAGAGGGAGACTGAGGCTGGGGTCTATAAGCCATCTTGATAATAAAAGGTCCTCTAGACATTCGACACCCCACTGGGGAAATAAGTACAAGAGAATATTCACACCAAATGTAATGAAAAAACCCACAAACACTTTAAAAAAAGTTTCAACTTAAAGTATACCAGAGCTGAAGTAAGTAGGAGAAGCGCGGGAAGCAGGCATGTATGGGCAGGTGTCCTGAAGCCCATCACTTCCCTCAGTTCTCCTTTGCCAGCCAAATGCCCCTCAGCAGCCTCTTCTGGGTCGACCGGGTTGAGCATTAGTGCGCAAGCGCTGCGCTCAGTGAATTACGTCACAATTACGTCATGCGCAGAGTGCTCCCGGTGCAATGTATGATGCCTGAAGCCAGGCCTGCGTACTGATGCCTGACCTGGCCAACCTGGAATAGGCTGAAGGGGCATTTATCTAGCAAAGGCGGGGGGGGGGGGGGAGGCATCAGGATAGCTGCCCGTACACGCCTGTTCCTCCCGTTTCTCCCACTCACTTGGCTCTGGTATACTTTACAGCAAACCTGGACTCTTGCACAGCACAAAATAAAAAGTCTTCATACAGTAGTTGCTAAGAAATTCACTGCTGCATGTTCTGTGTGTGTTTAGAGAGCTCAGCCTGTCTTATTAGCTGTTATCAGTGTTACAAATTGATTTAACTTTTAATTCACTAAAAGCATATAAATGAAACACTTAGAAATCCATAGAGACTGTGAGAGGTTGAGAAATGCTGGTTCTGTGCACATGACAGGAAAACAGTTATTTTCAGAATATGCATAGTATTATTGTGTTCTATAGGATGCACAAACAGCATGACCCAAGTAATGCAGGACAGGATTTTTCACATGGTAGAATTAAAGGTATAGATAGTCTGTTTATTGAGCTGTTTTTTTTCAACTATGTATTTTTACCTTGACATTACATGATGAAACCTCATAGGCTTTACATTGTTAAGGGTTTAAAAGTGGACGGACTTTTTGTATTACTTTAGTAAAAGCCTTAGATACTCTCTGTTGTCTGGTTTTTACTCCAGTGCTGAGAAGGAAATCATGTATGCACTGTGATTGGGATTCTTGATATGGGATTCTGTATAAAATTAGATAGACTCATTTTCAATCAGCAAGTGTGAATCAGGGCTGTGAGATGTGCCTGGGCTGTGCCACTGCTTTGTGATGATAAGTGAACACTGAAGCTTAACCCTTTCTGTGGTCCCAAGAAAACTTCAGTTTTTTTTTTTTTTTTAGAATTTCCATTAATTGTAATGCATAAATTGTTTCCCCCTAAAGGTTATCATGCAGTGGCTTATCTTTAAAAACAGAAAGGAAGTTATGAATTTATTTCTAATTTAAGTCCCAAACTACAGGTGAGTGGGTGAGTTACTTCCCCTGGCACTCACCGATTCTAGCATTACGTACAGAGGTTTAAATTAAATGTATTCTATATCAAACCTACCTAGTTTGCCTTTAATTCTAACCATTTTTTTGTATACGTTACGTCCAGAACCCAAAGTCTGGCCACTTTGGTCAGAATGCAAAGTGCTTGCCTGATGCGGCCAATGTGAGAAGCGTACCTTTCTTGCGGACTTTGGCCGTCCAGAACACGTTGTGGCTGAATGTGGCCGGCCAAGTCCCGAATCCCAATTCGCCCGCATTCCCCGAATCCGCAGACGTTGGAGAAGGAGGCGGCGGTAGCGAGGTGGTTAGTGGTGCCTGACAAAATGGAGATGGAGGTCCCTGCACTACTTAGACCTCAGATCAGGGCAACCGGACGAAGAGGCGGAGAGAGGAATAGCACACACGCGACCCGCAGGACACGAACACTTCAATGCGGAAGTGTCAGTCATTTGGCACTGTATGTGAAGTGTACGGTTCCGGGCTGGTAGTGTGCGCGCTGCTGTGCCTCTCTCTGCCTCTCCGGTCGCCCTGATCTGAGGTCTGTGAGTAGCGCGGGAACCCCCCAGCCATGCACAGTGGCCAGAAAAGCCCACGCCATCCAGCCATGCAACCCCCCCCATTCAAACAACATTTAAAAAAGCCCCCCAGCCATGCAAAGGCCCCCCCAGCCTTGCAAAGTGCCCAGCAAAGTACCCCCCAGCCATGCAAAGCACCCAGAAAAGCCCCGCAGCCAGGCAAAGTCCCGCAGCAAAGCACCCCCAGCCATGCGAAGTGCCAAGCAAAGTACCCCCCAGCCATGCAAAGCACCCAGAAAAGTCCCCAGCCATGCAAAGCTTCCCTCCCCCAGCTAAGCAAGGCGCCCAGCAAAGTATCCCCCAGACATGCAAAGCACCCAGCAAAGCACCCCCAGCCATGCACAGCGCCCAGCAAAGCACCCCCAGCCATGCAAAGCGCCCGGCAACGCACCCCTAGCCATGCAAAAGCCCCCCCCAGCCATGCAAAGCGCCCAGCAAAGCACCCCCAGCCATGCATACCCCCCATTGTAATTTGATCTCTCTCCTGTGTCACCTGACTGCCACGGCAGAACAGCTAATTTGAAAGTGCAGGAGGCTAATTTGAAAGCGCAGGATGTTAACAAATGTCTTCTTCCACAAAATCAGGAAGTAGACACGCTGCTGATTTGTTGCAGGATTGTGTATCAGCTGTAACAAAGATGTTCTGGGATTTGTGCGTTTTGGACTTTGGCCGACTAACTTTGGCCATTTTGCAAACTGGCCGGCCAATGTCAGAAATCCCCAGCATTTTGGACTTTGGCCGACGTCAAATGTCAAATCGCCAGTTCTAGAAACGGCCGGACAATTTTAGAATTGGCCGATTTATGGTTTTGGCCGTAATATATACATAGAACCATCATTTTCTATAGCAGACATTTCTCAAGAAAAAAAATTCTTAAAACAGAGCCCATTCACAAAACTCTACGCGCTGTTTACCCCAACAGACTTGTGAGTGCAATTTTATAATACAGTGGCTTGCAAAATTATTCGGCCCCCTTGAAGTTTTCCACATTTTGTCACATTACTGCCACAAACCTGAATCAATTTTATTGGAATTCCATGTGAAAGACCAATACAAAGTGGTGTACGTGTGAGAAAAGGAACGAAAATCATACACGATTCCAAACATTTTTTTTACAAATAAATAACTGCAAAGTGAGGTGTGCGTAATTATTCAGCCCCCTTTGGTCTGAGTGCAGTCAGTTGCCCATAAACATTGCCTGATGGGTGCTAATGACTAAATAGAGTGCACCTGTGTGTAATCTAATGTCAGTACAAATACAGCTGCTCTGTGATGACCTCAGAGGTTGTCTAAGAGAATATTGGGGGCAACAACACTATGAAGTCCAAAGAACACACCAGACAGGTCAGGGATAAAGTTATTGAGAAATTTAAAGCAGGCTTAGGCTACAGAAAGATTTCCAAAGCCTTGAACATCCCACGGAGCACTGTTCAAACGATCATTCAGAAATGGAAGGAGTATGGCACAACTGTAAACCTACCAAGACAAGGACATGTACCTAAACTCACAGGCCAAACAAGGAGAGCGCTGATCAGAAATGCAGTCAAGAGGCCCATGGTGACTCTGGACGAGCTGCAGAGATCTACAGCTCAGGTGGGGGAATCTGTCCATAGGACAACTATTAGTCGTGCACTGCACAAAGTTGGCTCTTAAGGAAGAGTGACAAGAAGAAAGCCATTGTTAACAGAAAAGCATAAGAAGTCCCGTTTGCAGTTTGCCACAAGCCATGTGGGGGACACAGCAAACATGTGGAAGAAGGTGCTCTGGTCAGATGAGACCAAAATGGAACTTTTTGGCCAAAATGCAAAACACTATGTGTGGCAGAAAACTAACACTGCACATCAATCAGAACACACCATCCCCACTGTAAAATATGGTGGTGGCAGCATCATGCTCTGGCGTTGCTTCACTTCAGCAGGGACAGGGAAGCTGGTCAAAATTGATGGGAAGATGGATGGAGCTAAATATAGGGCAATCTTGGAAGAAAACCACTTGGAGTCTGCAAAAGACTTGAGACTGGGGTGGAGGTTAACCCTCCAGCAGGACAACGACCCTAAAGATAAAGCCAGGGCAACAATGGAATGGTTTAAAATGAAACATATCCATGTGTTAGAATGGCCCAGCCAAAGTCCAGATCTAAATCCAATCGAGAATCTGCGGCAAGATCTGAAAACTGCTGTTCATAAACGCTGTCCATCTAATCTGACTGAGCTGGAGCGGTGCTAGTAAAAAAGGGCGCACAGGGATAGTGTACAAAAAGGGCGCCGCCATAGACTGCAATGCAAAATATCGGCTATTCGGCGCCCGATAGGAAAAAAGGGCGCCCAAGAAATAGCGGTTACAGGGATCGTGTTAACAAAAGTTTTCGATTACAGAATAAGGTTTATAACAAATATCGCTTACAAGTTCGTTTTGAGTTTGTGTTATACTTATTTTTTCGTTTTTTAAATGTCGCTTATATCAGTTTTTACTTATTTTTTAGTTTTAAAAATTCGCTTACAAAAGTATAACAACTAAATTTTCGTTTACACTTCTTTGATCATTTAAAAATTTGTTTTCATATGTATAATGCTTGAATACCGTTTTCAACCTTATTGTATTAGAAATACAACAACAACAACAACAACAAATAACATTTGTAAAGCGCTTTTCTCCCGTGGGACTCAAAGCGCATAAGCATGGCTCCGACCATCGTGGTACAGAGGAAGAATTTTATAAATCTGGAAATGCCAGGCTAAACAGGTGGCTTTTCAGTCTGGATTTGAATAGCTCCAGGGATGGTGCTGTCTTTACTGGGTGTGGTAGGGAGTTCCAAAGAGTAGGGGCAGCATGACAGAAGGCTCTGTCTCCAGATTTTTTGAGGTGCACTCTGGGAGTGACCAAGTTTATAGAACTTGCTGATCTGAGGTTGTGAGAGGTGTGGTGCAGCTTCAGCAAGTCCTTCATGTATCCAGGGCCCAGATTGTGCAGGGATTTGAATGTCAGCAGTCCAATCTTGAAGAGTATTCTCCATTCTACTGGTAGCCAGTGCAGTGAGCGAAGGATCGGTGTAATGTGACAGTGGCGAGGATGGTTTGTTAGCAATCTGGCAGCAGCATTCTGCACTAATTGCAGGCGACGCAGGTCCTTTTTGGGGAGGCCAGCATAAAGGGCATTGCAGTAGTCCAGCCGTGATGTGATGAAGGCGTGGACTAGGGTTTGAAGATCCTCTGGGGGAATCAGATGTTTAATCTTTGCAATGTTCTTCAGATGAAAGAAGGAAGATTTAACTACAGATGAAATTTGGTTTCTGAAACTCAATTCCCCATCGATTAGTACGCCAAGGCTGCGCACAAGGTTGGAGCTGTTTATGTCTGAATTCCCAATCCTGATTGGTGTTGCTTTAGGATAGAGCTGTTTTGATGGCGAGCACTGGCTTTGGACAAACAGGACCTCAGTTTTGTCAGCATTCAGTTTCAACCAGTTATCATTCATCCATGCCTGAAGCTCAGCTAAGCAAGAGTTTATTTTTGGGGTAGGGTCTGTTCCACCAGGTTTGAAGGACAGGTATAGCTGTGTGTCATCGGCGTAGCAGTGGTACGTCAGGCCATGTCGTTGGATAAGTGTACCGATTGGCAACATGTAGATTGCAAACAGCAGAGGGGATAGGATTGATCCTTGTGGCACTCCGAATTGTAGAGGTGCAGGTTTGGACATTATAGGTCCTAGGGATACTCTCTGTGTTCTGTCAGTCAGGAATGATCTGAACCACTGGAGGACTGATCCACTGATGCCACAGTACTCCTGCAGTCTGTTAAGCAGGATTTTATGGTCAACTGTATCAAAAGCAGCTGAGAGATCCAACAGGATTAGGATGGAGCATTCCCCTCTGTCCCTTGCCATGAGCAGATCGTTGCAGACTTGGATGAGGGCTGTTTCACAGCTGTGGTGTTTCTTAAAGCCAGATTGTAGAGGGTCCAGGATGTTGTTTACTGACAGCCTGGTTTCAAGTTGCAGATAGACAGCCTTTTCAATAACTTTACCTAAGAAGGGGAGGTTGGAGACAGGTCTGTAGCTGCTCATAGCATCTGGATCCATGGAAGGTTTTTTAAGAAGGGGCTTGATGATTTCTTCTTTTAGAGAGGTAGGAAACCTCCCTGCTTGCAGAGAGCAATTTACTATTTTGTGAAATGCTGGACCAAGCAGGTCAGGGCATTTCAGCATATGTTTAGTTGGTCCAGGGTCCAGGTCGCAGGTTGTCTGGCGGAGACGACAGAGGATGTCTGAGATCTCTTCCTCACTAATACTTTTGAAGTCAGTCCAGGGTGTTAGGTTGTTTTTGCAGCTATTTCCATTAGTTGCATGAGTCTTGGGTGCTGTGGACTGAATGAGAGACCGAATAGAAGATACTTTGTCAGCAAAGTAGCAAGCAAATTTCTCACATAGCTCCTTTGAGGGAGTTATAGTGGGTTTTAGACAGGATGGATTACATAGTCTATCAACTGTGCGGAATAGTTGGGCTGGTCTGTTGGCGGCCTTTGCGATCTCCTGTGATAGGTAGGAGGATTTTTCTTGGTGATCGCATTTTGGTAGCTTTCCAGGTGAGAGACAAGGGTGTGTTTATCTTTTGAATTCTGAGATTTTCGCCACTTCCTTTCTAGTCTGCGCACTTCTTTCTTTATGTCCTTTAGTGAGCTGTCAAACCACCGTGCATGGTGAAGTGGTGTAGATCGTTTGATGCGAACTGGAGCGAGGGCGTCATAGGCAGATGACACTGCATGGTTGTATATCAGGACCATGGAGTCTGGGTCTGCGCAATGATTGGTTAATGCGTCGAAGTTGAGGATATTCTGAACGTGCTGGGGTGAGACATCTTTCAGTGAACGGTATTTTATGAGTTCTTTCCCTCTGTGTTTTATCGCTGGTGCTGTCAGAGAGAAGTGGATGGTGTGGTGGTCTGACCATACCACTGGGTTTATATCCATGTGTGATATTAAAAGTCCGGAATGAAATATAAGATCCAGGGTGTGCCCTTTCGTGTGGGTGGGGAGGTTGACAGCCTGAGAGAGACCCAGTTCACTCATTATGAGAAATACATCGCTTTTGGTATTAACTTTGTTATTACACTTATAATGCGTTGATTATAGTTACTAAAATATTGCTTTTAATATTACTGTTATTTTAAGATTTCTAATGCGTACATGATTGTAAGGCTATCTATTGTATTGTATAAATTTATATATACTTTTCTCTATTTATAATATCAATGTATCCGTGATTTTAAGGCTATTTTAAGGCTATTTATTCTATTACAAATATATAAATTATTTTATTCATGTTATTTGTAGAGAAGTATTTTAAGGATTAAATATATTATTGTTTATATATGTTTAGGGTGTTTGTGCGGTGGGGATTGTTAGGTTTAGGTATTACCAGGGGGGTCTAGGGGTTAGGGATAGGTACAGGGAGGGTTAGATATAGTTACAGTATAATATACGCAACCAGGGGGTGGTTAGGATTAGGCACCACCAGGGGGGTCTAGGGGTTAGGGTTAGGTACAGGGAGGGTTAGGTATAGTTACAGTGCAATATAGACCACCAGGGGGATGGTTAGGCACCACTAGGGGGGTGCTTAGGTTGAGGCACCACCAGGGGGTGGTTAGGTTTAGGCACCACCAGGGGGGTGGTTAGGGTTAGGCACCACCAGGGGGGTCTTAGGGTTAGGCACCACCAGCGGGGTGGTTAGGGGTAGGCACCACCAGAGGGGTCTTAGGGTTAGGCACCACCAGGGGGGGTTAGGTTTAGGCACCACCAGTGGGGTCTAGGGGTTAGGGATAGGTACAGGGAGGGCTCTGTGTGAGAGTAAGGTTAGGTATAGTTACAGCACAATATATGTAATATATACAATTTATTAAATTATGTATATTTAAACAAAGAGGGGGTCTAGGGGTTAGGGATAGGGAGAGATCTGTGTGAGCCTACAGCTAGGTATAATTACAGTAAAATATCTGTAAAACCTACCATTGCATTGCTATGCTTAATATAAGTGTAAATATCGTTTTTGTTATAGACGCTATTTGACGTTTCTTTTCAGAATTCGTTTGTTGTTATAGACGGTATTTTGCCATTTCATTTCCGTTTAACCTATTTAGCACTAAATTTTCGTTTACAACCTCTTAAACGAAAAATATGGTTTTGCATTAAAACTTACAATTTCGGCTATACTTGCTCCCTTTTTTCCAGGCGCCCTTTTTTGATACACGCAGCTGGAGATGTTTTGCAAAGAAGAATGGGCAAGGATTTCAGTCTCTAGATGTGCAAAGCTGGTAGAGACATACCCTAAAAGACTGGCAGCTGTAATTGCAGCAAAAGGTGGTTCTACAAAATATTGACTCAGGGAGCTGAATAATTACGCACACCCCGCTTTGCAGTTATTGATTTGTAAAAAATGTTTGGAATAATGTATGATTTTCGTTCCACTTCTCACGTGTACACTACTTTGTATTGGTCTTTCATGTGGAATTCCAATAAAATTGGTTTATGTTTGTGGCAGTAATGTGACAAAATGTGGAAAACTTCAAGGGGGCCGAATACTTTTGCAAGCCACTGTAAAAGTCAACTTTTAACCTGTGGAACTGTACTATGTGAGCTTTATCACTCTATGAGGTACACATAACACTGTGACCCAGCGAGAGCCTGACTGGAGGAGGAAGATAAGCAGCCGGGGCACAAGCGGTGCAGGAAATCACACGAGCGATATATGACCAATCTAACAGTGGTCAATTGGAGGGGGTGAGTGTGATACCATCTGAGATGTACTGCTGATGTTCTCTATGCAGTGATTTTTATACTCTGGAGCACTACCCATTACACTGAGGGAGGGAAAATCTCACTTATCAGAAAAGGTTAGACAAACTGGACTTTTTGGAGAAAAGATTTCTTAGGCTGGGTACCCAGGTAACACAATTGCCACTAACGAACGAAACACGATGGATCGTTCCTTATTCGGCAGATTGGTACAGTTGCCACACGATGATCGCTAAAGATTCCCGAGCACCGCACGATGCCATTGTTGTCGCCACTTCTACGTCACCCAGCAGGAAACCACTCCGTGGCACGCGCTCATGATCCCCCTTCCCGCATAAGCCAGAGGCTGAAGGCATGCTCTGTTGTTATCCCTTGGGGAGCAGTGCTCAGGAGAACATCTTAAGGTGAGTATGTAGCCTTAGGCCTCAATTCCAATGTAGCTAAATCTTAGCAGTTCCTTACATGAAAATTCAGGTTTTAAATCGCATGTGGAGGAAAAAATTAGTGCCTGTTGCATTTTTCTGAACAAGGCATTTTAATCCCCTTAGCTGTGAATGGCAAAGTGAATCGGATGTGAGTTCATATAAGCATGGCTACCGCGTCCGATTCGGAAATGGATGCTGCACTCTAGTGGAAAACCAGCCTAAGAAGAGATGTAATTAACATATACAGCGCTTGCAAAAGTATTCAGCCCCCTTGAAGTTTTCCACATTTTGTCATATTACTGCCACAAACATGAATCAATTTTATTGGAATTCCACGTGAAAGACCAATACAAAGTGGTGTACACGTGAGAAGTGGAACGAAAATCATACATGATTCCAAACATTTTTTACAAATAAATAACTGCAAAGTGGGGTGTGCGTAATTATTCAGCCCGAGTCAATACTTGGTAGAACCACCTTTTGCTGCAATTACAGCTGCCAGTCTTTTAGGGTATGTCTCTACCAGCTTTGCACATCTAGTGACTGAAATCCCTGCCCATTCTGCTTTGCAAAACAGCTCCAGCTTAGTCAGATTAGATGGACAGCGTTTGTGAACAACAGTTTTCAGATCTTGCCACAGATTTTCGATTGGATTTAGATCTGGACTTTGACTGGGCCATTCTAACACATGGATATGTTTTGTTTTAAACCACTCCATTGTTGCCCTGGCTTTATGTTTAGGACCGTTGTCCTGCTGGAAGGTGAACCTCCGCCCCAGTCTCAAGTCTTTTGCAGACTACAAGAGGTTTTCTTCCAAGATTGCCCTGTATTTGGCTCCATCCATCTTCCCATCAACTCTGACCAGCTTCCCTGTCCCTGCTGAAGAGAAGCACCCCCAGAACATGATGCTGCCACCACCATATTTGACAGTGGGGATGGTTTGTTCAGAGTGATGTGCAGTGTTAGTTTTCCGCCACACATAGCGTTTTGCATTTTGGCCAAAAAGTTCCATTTTGGTCTCATCTGACCAAAACACCTTCTTCCACATGTTTGCTGTGTCCCCCACATGGCTTGTGGCAAACTGCAAACGGGACTTCTTATGCTTTTCTGTTAACCATGGCTTTATTCTTGCCACTCTTCCATAAAGGCCAATTTTGTGCAGTGCATGACTAATAGTTGTCCTATGGACAGATTCCCCCACCTGAGCTGTAGATCTCTGCAGTTCGTCCAGAGTCACCATGGGCCTCTTGACTGCATTTCTGATCAGCGCTCTCCTTGTTCGGCCTGTGAGTTTAGGTGGACGGCCTTGTCTTGGTAGGTTTACAGTTGTGCCATACTCCTTCCATTTCTGAATGATCGCTTGAACAGTGCTCCGTGGGATGTTCAAGGCTTTGGAAATCTTTTTGTAGCCTAAGCCGGCTTTAAATTTCTCAATAACTTTATCCCTGACCTGTCTGGTGTGTTCTTTGGACTTCATGGTGTTGTTGCTCCCAATATTATCTTAGACAACCTCTGAGGCCGTCACAGAGCAGCTGTATTTGTACTGACATTAGATTACACACAGGTGCACTCTATTTAGTCATTACCACCCATCAGGCAATGTCTATGGGCAACTGACTGCACTCAGACCAAAGGGGGCTGAATAATTACGCACACCGCACTTTGCAGTTATTGATTTGTAAAAAATGTTTGGAATCATGTATGATTTTCATTCCACTTCTCACGTGTACACCACTTTGTATTGGTCTTTCAGGTGGAATTCCAATAGAATTGATTCATTTTTGTGGCAGTAATGTGATAAAATGTGGAAAACTTTAAGAGGGCCGAATACTTTTGCAAGCCACTGTATAAATACATCAGAGGGCAATATAAAAACTTTGCAGATGAGATTTCTGTCCTTAGGCTTGTGTAAAGCAGGGCTTTTCAACCTTTTCACTAACTGTGCCACTTCTTTCCCCTGAAAATTGTCAAGTACCACCAGTGGGCCTGCGCAGTCGAGCGGACCCAGTCTGCCTCGGTTGCATCTGCCGGAGCCTGAGCAGAGAGCTGTTACTGCGCATGCACGAATGCCTACAAGCCCTGACAAGGAGATCTTTAGGGGAATCTAGCACTGGATTCCCTCTACTGAGTTGGAAGCCTCTTTAGGATCCAGAGGCTTCCCCCTCCGCTCTGGACATAACCCCCAGGGGCACTGTTTTTTTTCCTTACAGGCACACTTACAGCTTTTGTTACGGGTACAGCTGCCGGATTACCGCAGGATCTGAGGTACACTCAGATCAGCGGTAACCTGGCAGCAGTGAAGAGACAGCCAGGGGAACTGTGCACAGTGACGGCGCATATACTTCAAATACAAGTGAGCAGTGATGTCACTTCCTGTATTTGAAGTATATGTGCCATCAATGTGCACCGTTCACCTGGCCAATCTGAGGTCTGAAGTATTCAGGGCAGCACAGTAAGGAGCATGTGAAGGGGACTGAACGTGTCGTGTACCACCTGGCCAACAGCAGAGTACCACAGGTTGAAAAGCCCTGGTGTAAAGGACTAGGAGACATGATCTGCCCGTGAAGGTAAAAAGAATTTGCCATCTAATTAGGAAAGGACACTAAAACAGGTGTGGAGGCATCCAATGCATAAAAGAAAGGCTAATAAAGCAGTTGATCTTATGAACAGAGAGGTTATCTTACCTCTTTTGAAGAATTTGGACCAGTCTATTTAAAAAAGGTCTTTTATTTGAGCACATAGAGGCACTCATACTTGCTACACAGCCATAGCAGTTAAGGCACCTGTTTATTTACTGACCAGAGGAAGCGGGTGAGCACCTGTGAAACACGTCAATTTTATGTGTTCAAATAAAAGACCTTTTTTTCAGTAGACTGGTCCAAATTATTCAAGTAAGATTACCTCTCTGTTTATAAGATCAACAGCTTTATTAGCCTATCTTTTATGCAATGGGAGCCTCCACCGCTGTTTTACAGTCTTCTCATACCTCTTTAGAGGCGATCAGTTTTTAGTTTGTCCTAAAGAATATTCATAGTGCAATTGGCCAGTTCCTGTTAGATGCCTGGAAAATTAAATGGGGATGTTTCATTTTCCACCTGCTTTGCAACCCACCTTTGTGAGTAAATACATCCTTATTTGCTTTTTTGCATCTTACACAATTCTGTACACAGGCCCGGATTTACCTCACAGGAGCCTATAGGCACAGATGTCCTGGCACCTTAGACTTCGCCCTCCATTAACCTACAAACCCCCAATGAACTGCACCGCAAGTGTGCTGGCTGTCCCAGCTGTCACGTCTCCCTTACTTCCCTTGCCCATCATAGGTAGCTACAGGTGCCCCTTAGTATTAGGTAGCCAGAAGTACTCTCAATATTAAGTACTAAAGGTGCCCCCAAGTATTAGGTAGCTACAGGAACCTCAGTATTAAGTAGCTAGTGGTGCCCTGAAGTGAGATCTGGTAAGTGAAATACCAAGGCCTGGGTGAGTAACCTCTCATTTACACTCTCATCAGGACTCTGCATATGGAAGGAGGGAGGGAGGCGCTCTAGGAGGGGAGTGAGCCACCTTTCCAGCATCAGGCGCCTGTAGGCACGTGCACACAGTGCCTTATGGTAACTCCGGCCCTGTCTGTACAACTGGTATCCTGGACTCCTTTTATCTTTTAAATGAGCCTGGGTTTTTTTCGCAACCACAGGAACCATCAACATAAGCTTTTTAGAAAAGGGTACTTTACAGTAAGAGTGATTAAAATGTGGAACTTATTAGCACAGGCAGTAGTTATGTCAAATTCTGTATTCGCATTTTAAGGGGGCTTGGATGCTTTCCTTGCATTGAAGGTCATCCATGGTTATATATACTAGGTTATTCCCAGCACTGTTGATCCAGAAATTTTATCTGACTGCCATCTGTAGTCAAGAAGGGATTTTTTTCCCCTTTTAGGCCCAATTGGTCCAAGCCTCAAGTCTAAAGTGAGATATGTGAGGCTGCAGGCTAGAGTTGTACCATATTTTCTGATGGAACTTGATGGATGTATGTCTATTTTTCAACCCAACCAAGTATGTAACTATATATTTGCAAGACAGGATTAAGAGTGAAGTAGATACAGTAAGTATTTTAGAGCAAGCAAATCAGAATTTGTAAAACATAATTCAGATTGGAGCACATTAGTGTATGAAGGAAATAATTCAGAGAAAGGTAGATCAGGATTTGTGGAACATAATTCTGAGAGACGGATAAAAAAATGTGAGACAGAAATAAAAATGAATCAGATCAATATAAAGTGCTTTAAATGTTCTGTAGATTTTCCCCTCACCTGATAACCACATCATACTTATTGATGGTGTCACCCAGTGAGCTGTTCTTCAGCCGGTGTCCATTACCAACTACCACACACCTTCTACATGGCAACCTGCAGAAAGCAGAATCATACCATGTTACACTGAAAAGACATGATACGTGTTAATCATCTTTGATGGCAGTATTTCTTCACAGAATTTTATTTGTATCCCACGCAGCAGCAGCAGCTGTTTTCCTGTGTATACAGTCATTCATAGCACTACCTCGGAATCTTGGCACTTTCAAACCATTAAAGTAAAACTCCAGATGAAACAGAGTAGAACTGTAAGTTTTGCAAGGTGTTTACTGCTAACTGGGACTATGTTGATGAGATACTTTTGCATCAAATAATTACAGGCAAAAATGGTAGACGCATAAGAGTGCAAATGACATCCATTCACAAAAGGTCACTGTGAGGAACAGAGGTGCCAATGAAGTATAAAAGAAATAAAAAAACTTTTCAAATTGTGAAGGGAAAGGGGGGTAATGGTGGACTTACCTCCCCAAAAAAGAAGACACAATAATGTGTAATATACAAATTGCATTTATTTCTTACTCTAAAAGATCTGCAACGCGTTTTGCGGGTCTTACGCCTGCTTCCTCGGCAGTGCATTGGTGCATTCTGTGGTTGCCTAGCTCGGCAACCTGTGTTGGTGAGTATACCATTCTATAAATTAATAACCTGTATACCACTATTTTACACTATTGGAGCTCCCGAATCTTCCTTCTTGTCTCTACATTCACAAAAGGGTATTTCTTCATAATATTACTACATAAACAATAATTCTATTTAAAAGTGCATAAAAACTGTAATAAAAAAATTGCAATTGAATGATCATCTCTATTATACCTATTGCCAGAATGAAATACACTGGATTTCTCTGCCTTCTGAAGCAACTGAAATATGTGTTTCGGGCTCCAAAAAGTAGTGTTTATAGAAAAGAGGTGAGGGTATTTATTGCGGTCCTTTGTCTCCACCTGTAAGAATTGCCATCACTTCCTATTCAGACAGGAAGTGGAGGCACAGCAAGAAATAAAACACTTTCTAGAGGTGAGAAGAGTAAGAGGCCTTAAAACACATAGGGCCTGATGCATTAAACTGCTGTTAAGTTGGCATGCACAGGGAGTGCACAGCAATTTTACCATGTGAAATGATGGTATGATGTATAGGACTACTTACTACTACTTCCGCTGTCTAAACTCCATCTAAAAAAATAACAGCTTGAAGCTGATACTTTTTTATTGGGGACACTAAAGCAAAAAAATAAATTATGATATAATGAATTGGTTGTGTAGTACAGATAATTACTAGAACATTAGTAGCAAAGAAAATATTCTCATATTTTTATTTTCAGTTATATAGTTTTTTTTTTATAACATCATTCTCTAATATTTGCAGTTTAGACACTACTCAGCATTCTAAATGATTTTACAGAGCAGGCCAGTGAACTTTTGAATGGTCTTCTGGAGAGAAAAAGAGAGTAACTGACAGTTGAGATAACAAGCTTCAGAAGACAGAGCTCTCTGCGACTTTGAAAGTCGTGGAGCTCAATGGCTCTTTTGCATAGATAACAACTGGAGTTTCTTAACTCTTCCTGTACTGGAATCAATATTAAGACGTATGTCTCCGCTCCTAATGTTTTATTCCTTAGCTGTACTACACATACAAATCATTATATTATATTTTTTTGTTTCGCTTCAGTGTCTCTTTAAAGGGAAACTAACCAAAATAACATAATAAAATTGCTTATTTTTGTTACAGTATTCATTATTAAATAATTTTGTAAATATTTGCCCATTGTAAAATCTTTCCTCTCCCTGATTTGCTTCATAAAATGTATCACAGGTGCTGGCATCTTTAGTCCTGTCAGGTGATCCCCGCAGAATGTTTGGTTACCGAGAATTCCGAAGCCAGCACAAGAACATAGCTGGTCTCCCAGAATGCTCTAGGGGAGAGAACTCCGCATGATATTCAGCATGATAAACAGCCTAGGACAAGCCTAGTCTATGTATCAATATATAGCAACATACGTATAGCTGTAAAGAAGTGATTCTGATGCTAAAACCAGGACATTTTTTACCATAAAAGTGGGTAAGCTAAATCATTTACTGCATTTTACTATATTTCATTACAGTTCCTGTTTAATTCCAATACAATCTTTTTGCCACTCTCCAGCTCTTACGGTATTTATTTTGGGTGTGAAAGAGAGTAAAGGAAAGCCATCATGAAAAATGTTATATACAAGCATATAAATGTACATTTCTCCCAGAGTTAATTAAATGCACACAAAATTACCTTTTACATTTCCTATGTTTCTGTCACTTACAATAGGCAGTGAAAATATGACAGATCTGTCAGGTTTGGGACTACTCCATCTCCTCATGGGAGATTTTCAGTTATTTCCTTATCTATAAAAGCACTTACTGAATGTCAGTTGCTCAGTCCAACTGCCAAAATAGTTAGCAAATGAGCACTGAAGCTGACTGATCTTTGAAAAGATATTTTCCATTGATTGCTTTTGGAAAGAATAGAGGCAATACTGAGCAATCTCCCATAAGAAGATGGATGTGATAAATTAAGTCAGACAAAATCAGTCAGATCTGTCAGCATTTTACTACCCACTGTAAGTGACAGCAACATAAGAATATAATAATTTGTAGTGCGTTTTACTTTGGGATAAATGCACATTTTATACAAATATTTTTTACTTTTTTTAATTTTTTCACAGTAGCGGTCCTTTCATAGATAACTTGTAATTATCCTACATAGAAAATCATAAATATGAGCTCCAAAGATGTTTTGATTTAGTCAGCACACACTTCTTGCCACTAGATGGCAAACTAAGCCTACTGATACACCAAGTTTTAATAAACAAAAAATGTGTTTTGTGTAGAGTAGAAGGATAGTAGAATTGGGCAGCTAGACACAGTGTCTGGAGGGCTAGGTGAGGAGTGGAAGAGCAGGGTCAAGCAAAGCCATATGGGGGAGGGGGGGGAAACAGTGGATGGGGGGGGGGAGGGTCGGTAGGTGGGGGAGCAAAAAAAGTGCCACAGGGGTTTATACAGTCTAAAAAGCAGTGATCGTTATCAATTACGATTATGTGAAATTTTGCATACATTTTCACAATTACGCCTATATGTAATTACAAATTGTTAATTTAATCAATTTTATATAATCATTCATAATTTCGCATACATTTTTCCGTAATTTTGTGCCAACTTTGGTGGTGAATAGCAAAGCCCTCGTACATGCTATTGTCACCAATGCTATTGCATTGTCACATGCTATTAGCAGCACTCATTTTACTGTTAAATAAGTGCACAAGCATGTGCACGTGCAGGATCGAGGGGGGCACGCAGGTGCACGCCAGTGTTGCCAACCTTTCACGTTATTTTTTACTGACAAATACCTAAAAATGTACTGACAAAATCGCCGAAAAATGGGCGTGGTCACGCAACAGAATGTGAGCGTGGTCATGGGGCCAAATATACATGATTTTAGTAGTGCTGTAAAAGGTCTGCCGGGGAAGTTTGAGCTCTGCCATAGTGTTCCCCCCCCTCTCCCTTCCCCCAAAATACATGTAATCTTACAGCATTTCACCAAAAATCCACGTAAAAATACAGATAATATGGCAGTGGTTCCCTAAAAATAGATATAATCTGGCAGCAGCGATTCCCTCAAAATACACATAATCTGGCAGTAGTTCCCCAAAATACACTTAATCTGACAGCAGTAGTTCCCCAAAAATAGGTAGACCTAGGTCTATAGGTGTCCCCAGAATAGGTGGCCAGCAGTATAGATGTCCCCAGAACAGGTAGCCAGGGGTATATGTGCCCAGTATATGTAGCCAGGGGTATATGTGCCCAGTATATGTAGCCAGGTGTATATGTGCCCAGTATATGTAACCAGGTGTATATGTGCCCAGTATATGTAACCAGGGGTATATGTGCCCAGTATATGTAGCCAGGGGTATATGTGCCCAGTATATGTAGCCACTAGCCAGAGGTATATGTCCCCAGTATATGTAGGCAGGGGTATATGTGCCCAGTATATGTAGTCAGGGGTATATGTGCTCAGTATATGAAGTCAGGGGTATATGTGCCCAGTATATGTAGTCAGGGGTATATGTGCCCAGTATATGTAGTCAGGGGTATATGTGTTCAGTATATGTAGGCAGAGGTATATGTCCCCAGTATATGTAGGCAGGGGTATATGTCCCCAGTATATGTAGCCAGGGGTATATGTGCCCAGTATATGTAGCCAGGAGTATATGTGCCCAGTATATGTGGGCAGGTGTATATGTCCCCAGTATATATAGTCTGGGGTATATGTACCAGTATATGTAGGCAGGGGTATATGTCCCCAGAATAGGTAGCCAGGTGTCCCCCCAGCATCTCACCCCCCCCCCCCCCCCTCACCTTAGGGCTCTCCCTCCCTCGCTCTCCCCTCCAGAACTAAGTGTGGTGCAGTGGCTGTCAGCGGGCGGAACTTACCTCCGTCTCGTTGCAGGCGCAGGATGGATTTGCCGCTAGTTTGGTCTGGACCAGACCAGAGCAGCGGCACCAGAACTTCCGACACTTGGAGCAAGACGGAGGTAAGTTCCGCCCACTGCCAAACGCCGCACCACACTTCGTTCTGGAGGGGAGAGCGAGCGAGGGAGGGAGAGCTCTAAGGTGAGGGAAGGGGAGGAGACGTCCGCCCTTCCCCACCGCTGATTCCACAGCTCTTCCTCTTCTCTGCGCTGCTTCCCTCCTGCTTACAGGGCGGTGCTGAATTCCTTACGGAGTTCACGGGCAGCTAAAATTGTAACAACATTTACGGAATGCCCGTAAACTTACGGGCGGTTGGCAACACTGGTGCACGCGCGGGGGCGCTCGGCAGCCTTTCAACTACAGGACGTGAATTTCACGTTCTAGAATGCACAAGCGGTCCAATTAGGATGTTAAATTCACGTCCTGAAATCTTAAGTGGTTAAACTGGACAGTTTAAAAAACATTTTTCTTTGTATTTCTAAAATCGATTTTCTCAAAAACTACAAGGTCTTTTCGAAAAAATTCTTTTGTGACTTATACCCACTATTTTCTTTAACATATGTACATAGCAAGGAAATGAGCAGCGCTACTTAAAAACAGACTAGTGCCTACCTGCAAAAGAGTGCAAGCCCCACTTGTGGGGTCGAATACACACCGAGCATACACATAACCTGTCTACCACTAGAGGAGGATGTTGGTTTCCATTAACAGCTTGCATGCAACCTATTAAGTACTTGTCCCTCCCACTGCGAAGAAGTCAATCCTCCATGGGAGGGGCCTAACACTAACTAAATCCTAACCTATGTATATGCATAGCCTGGGTGCGGCTAATCAAATAAAATCGAAAATTGAAAATTGCGCAAAAGGTGGATCAGCGCAACACCAGGCCGCCTCCGAATGGCCTCCATCAGAGATGCGCTGAGCCCCCCCAGGAACTACAAACGCACCTTGAACCCAAACAGAAGCTCTGCATATACACCAAAAGCATGGCTGTTAAGTGGGAGCAGCTGACCAAAAACGAATTACATTAGTACATAGCAAGGAAATGAGCAGCGCTACTTAAAAACAGACTAGTGCCTACCTGCAAAAGAGTGCAAGCCCCACTTGTGGGGTCGAATACACACCGAGCATACACATAACCTGTCTACCACTAGAGGAGGATGTTGGTTTCCATTAACAGCTTGCATGCAACCTATTAAGTACTTGTCCCTCCCACTGCGAAGAAGTCAATCCTCCATGGGAGGGGCCTAACACTAACTAAATCCTAACCTATGTATATGCATAGCCTGGGTGCGGCTAATCAAATAAAATCGAAAATTGAAAATTGCGCAAAAGGTGGATCAGCGCAACACCAGGCCGCCTCCGAATGGCCTCCATCAGAGATGCGCTGAGCCCCCCCAGGAACTACAAACGCACCTTGAACCCAAACAGAAGCTCTGCATATACACCAAAAGCATGGCTGTTAAGTGGGAGCAGCTGACCAAAAACGAATTACATTAGTACATAGCAAGGAAATGAGCAGCGCTACTTAAAAACAGACTAGTGCCTACCTGCAAAAGAGTGCAAGCCCCACTTGTGGGGTCGAATACACACCGAGCATACACATAACCTGTCTACCACTAGAGGAGGATGTTGGTTTCCATTAACAGCTTGCATGCAACCTATTAAGTACTTGTCCCTCCCACTGCGAAGAAGTCAATCCTCCATGGTTAGTTAGTTAGTTAGTGTTAGGCCCCTCCCATGGAGGATTGACTTCTTCGCAGTGGGAGGGACAAGTACTTAATAGGTTGCATGCAAGCTGTTAATGGAAACCAACATCCTCCTCTAGTGGTAGACAGGTTATGTGTATGCTCGGTGTGTATTCGACCCCACAAGTGGGGCTTGCACTCTTTTGCAGGTAGGCACTAGTCTGTTTTTAAGTAGCGCTGCTCATTTCCTTGCTATGTACTAATGTAATTCGTTTTTGGTCAGCTGCTCCCACTTAACAGCCATGCTTTTGGTGTATATGCAGAGCTTCTGTTTGGGTTCAAGGTGCGTTTGTAGTTCCTGGGGGGGCTCAGCGCATCTCTGATGGAGGCCATTCGGAGGCGGCCTGGTGTTGCGCTGATCCACCTTTTGCGCAATTTTCAATTTTCGATTTTATTTGATTAGCCGCACCCAGGCTATGCATATACATAGGTTAGGATTTAGTTAGTGTTAGGCCCCTCCCATGGAGGATTGACTTCTTCGCAGTGGGAGGGACAAGTACTTAATAGGTTGCATGCAAGCTGTTAATGGAAACCAACATCCTCCTCTAGTGGTAGACAGGTTATGTGTATGCTCGGTGTGTATTCGACCCCACAAGTGGGGCTTGCACTCTTTTGCAGGTAGGCACTAGTCTGTTTTTAAGTAGCGCTGCTCATTTCCTTGCTATGTACTAATGTAATTCGTTTTTGGTCAGCTGCTCCCACTTAACAGCCATGCTTTTGGTGTATATGCAGAGCTTCTGTTTGGGTTCAAGGTGCGTTTGTAGTTCCTGGGGAGGCTCAGCGCATCTCTGATGGAGGCCATTCGGAGGCGGCCTGGTGTTGCGCTGATCCACCTTTTGCGCAATTTTCAATTTTCGATTTTATTTCATTAGCCGCACCCAGGCTATGCATATACATAGGTTAGGATTTAGTTAGTGTTAGGCCCCTCCCATGGAGGATTGACTTCTTCGCAGTGGGAGGGACAAGTACTTAATAGGTTGCATGCAAGCTGTTAATGGAAACCAACATCCTCCTCTAGTGGTAGACAGGTTATGTGTATGCTCGGTGTGTATTCGACCCCACAAGTGGGGCTTGCACTCTTTTGCAGGTAGGCACTAGTCTGTTTTTAAGTAGCGCTGCTCATTTCCTTGCTATGTACTAATGTAATTCGTTTTTGGTCAGCTGCTCCCACTTAACAGCCATGCTTTTGGTGTATATGCAGAGCTTCTGTTTGGGTTCAAGGTGCGTTTGTAGTTCCTGGGGGGGCTCAGCGCATCTCTGATGGAGGCCATTCGGAGGCGGCCTGGTGTTGCGCTGATCCACCTTTTGCGCAATTTTCAATTTTATTTGATTAGCCGCACCCAGGCTATGCATATACATAGGTTAGGATTTAGTTAGTGTTAGGCCCCTCCCATGGAGGATTGACTTCTTCGCAGTGGGAGGGACAAGTACTTAATAGGTTGCATGCAAGCTGTTAATGGAAACCAACATCCTCCTCTAGTGGTAGACAGGTTATGTGTATGCTCGGTGTGTATTCGACCCCACAAGTGGGGCTTGCACTCTTTTGCAGGTAGGCACTAGTCTGTTTTTAAGTAGCGCTGCTCATTTCCTTGCTATGTACTAATGTAATTCGTTTTTGGTCAGCTGCTCCCACTTAACAGCCATGCTTTTGGTGTATATGCAGAGCTTCTGTTTGGGTTCAAGGTGCGTTTGTAGTTCCTGGGGGGGCTCAGCGCATCTCTGATGGAGGCCATTCGGAGGCGGCCTGGTGTTGCGCTGATCCACCTTTTGCGCAATTTTCAATTTTCGATTTTATTTCATTAGCCGCACCCAGGCTATGCATATACATAGGTTAGGATTTAGTTAGTGTTAGGCCCCTCCCATGGAGGATTGACTTATTCGCAGTGGGAGGGACAAGTACTTAATAGGTTGCATGCAAGCTGTTAATGGAAACCAACATCCTCCTCTAGTGGTAGACAGGTTATGTGTATGCTCGGTGTGTATTCGACCCCACAAGTGGGGCTTGCACTCTTTTGCAGGTAGGCACTAGTCTGTTTTTAAGTAGCGCTGCTCATTTCCTTGCTATGTACTAATGTAATTCGTTTTTGGTCAGCTGCTCCCACTTAACAGCCATGCTTTTGGTGTATATGCAGAGCTTCTGTTTGGGTTCAAGGTGCGTTTGTAGTTCCTGGGGGGGGCTCAGCGCATCTCTGATGGAGGCCATTCGGAGGCGGCCTGGTGTTGCGCTGATCCACCTTTTGCGCAATTTTCAATTTTCTTTAACATATGTAGACATTTTGTCAGCAAAAGAATGTATGGGGACTTTGCTATTAACCGCTAAATTCGGCACAAAATTATGCAAAAATTGCACAAAAAATTATGCGAAATTACGAATTATTACAGTTACATGTGACATTAATTACAATTTTCCCAGAAATTACGGATTACAATGTGTAATTGCAAATTACAATGCGTAATTACACATAGGCGTAATTTCTGCTTAATGAGAGGATAGGTGAGGGTGAGATGATATGAGGCTAAATACAATTCTTTGGAAGCTATTAGCTGATAGAATTTGGGGGGGCAGATAGTGAGACTTGGAGAATAGGTGAAACGTGAGTAGGTGGGAGCATTTGTGAGATCTTGCCAGGTGACATAAGGAGACTTGAAATGCAGAGTGAAATCTGCCACAGGGAGGATAACTGACGCTAATTGCAGCTACTCCCTCCATTCTCACATCTACAGCCTAGTGTCACGCAGTTTGGGTCAGCCTGTGGTAACAATCATTGATGTCACACCTAGTCTATGGAAGTAGAGTGCAGTTTTAGGGATTACACCTTTGTCAACATCATCCATTAAGGGAGTCTCTGGTGAAAGGATAACTACAGTATATCCTTTCACCAAGTGTTCTGTTCAGTTCACCCCAATTCTGCTTTTGCCACTGTTTGGACCTGCCACGGTATTAGTGGCTGCACCACCAGTACACAGACTTAATGAGCCACATTATCACCAGCTGCCGGATCTTCACTTCTCACAGCAAATAACTTTTTCACTTGAGTCTAAATCAAGTTGGAATAGTTGGTTATGTAGAGTGGGTAGTGAAGAGGCATCAGCAGGCAGTCAAGTGGAGCAAGGTACTATAATGCAGAACAGGTAATCATGCTGCTGCATAATGGAGGTGGAGTTGATGGTTGTGGTTGAGGGTGGAAAACTCCTGCAGCTTCCATGTGGACTGATGTCACGAAGGGGGTATTGCAAATGTTAAGGAGGCAGCATGACGAAGAAAGTGACATTAACAGCGAAAGGAAATGGCATGGAGGAAGGGACAGCATGAATCATGGAGGTGACAGTGACACACATCTTATGTTAAAAGTAAGCAAAACATGGTGAGATAAATATGAAGGTGGGTATGACCCGATTGAACAAAATCTACAAACCTCAAATTAGAATAAACATGCAAAATCTTTATTATTAATCCTTTACATAATTATAAAAAATAGTATTAAAAATGTGCGACCCAGCTCCCCAAACCCTCTCCCCCAACACGGGCCCCCCCTCCCCTTGCAATTCCCCTTATATATCTGGTATTCAGGCTAGCCACAAAATGTCAGAGCTCAGACACTTGTTATATATAACAGTGAAGCATGCGCATCTGCATGACCGAAAAAAACACTGGACGTCCAGTCAGCAAAAATAGGTCCAGAAAAAAATATATATTTCAACCGATTCTGAATGTAGTATTAATCATCATATAGCCAGTATCCTTTGATAAGGTAGCAAGCAGATTAGTGCAGAAAAGGAGAATGTCCAGCCAGGAAAGTGCAATGCAGTCACAGCAGGTAGCTTAATTCAGCCTCTTGATTATAAAGTCCACATAAGAAGCAGGCATATTAATCACTCATTCTGTTATGAGGCACTAGCAGGCATAGATAACACCGTCTATAGCACACCAAAGAACACTGATAAGCAGAGTCATTGCAGCACATGCAGTTATTATAGCCCAGCAAAGCATCTGTCACAGTTCCAGTTCCAAGATAATTGTGTGCTCTGTGGCAGCACTCAGTGCAATACAGCTCGCACAGTATCAGCTGTTAGTGACAGTCCACATACATAAATAAAAGTCATGCCCGTGGGGCTGCTTACGTCTCCATAGAAAAATGTGCTGAGATTCAGTGTAGCGGCAGATGCCGGTCAGAGTGTGCCCAGAGGTTAGTGCCTGCGGAGGATGGAGTACCAAGCTGGCTGTGGGGAAAAGCGGAGGCTCGCTCCGTGCAGAGAGGGAGACGGCGTGGAGGCCGGGACGCTGCACATGCGTCCTCATATGTTAAAAGTAAAAAAATATATAAATATAAGTATTAAAAAGAACCTGGGTGTAAAGTGATCTGTCCATGATGGTCTAGTTTGCAAGACTGACTGTCTGGTCTTATTGGCTGACATTACCTGCGTGGCAAGCTAACTTGGTATTTCTGCACCAGCTAATTGTTTTGGCCTGCCATGGCACCAGCTACTGGTGCAGGTCTTGCATTGCTGGTGTTGGTTTGGCTCTTCTCGGCATGTGCTAGTTACAGTATTTGTACTGCCCTGGCATTGTTGACTGCTAGTTCTGGAGAGGTATTGCTGGCTGAATGCTGGTGAGAATCTGGAATTGCTGGCTGTGCTAGTTGGCTGGTGGTATCACCTTTTAAGTATGTCTCGTACTATGCGGTTACTGGTGTTGTTCTGCAGGCATTCACTAGTGCTGGTACTAACATGCTACTAGTGGCCCGGTATTCCTAGAAGTATGTTTGTACTTGCTTGTTTTTACTGTATGACTGCTAGCACTTTTGGCTGGTTACTGCTTCTGCCTTGGCCAAGCTGGCTAATGCTGGTTGCTGCTACTGACCTGGCTTTCCAAAGTGATTGCTGGTAAAGGCCTGTTCTTGCTGGCTTGTTGCACTGGTCTAACAGGTGAAGGGTGATGGACTGGCCTTGCAATTGGAGAATGCTGGAGCTGGCTGCCTAACTACCCTAGCTGGCTCTTTATTGTGCTAGCTGACTGTACTATGCTGGCTGTCAAGATGTTCATACTGCCTGTGGGTGCTGGCTGTCTGAAATGGCTTGGCTGAGGCTACCCTCCCATATGAGCCTGGTTTGTGAGCCGGTTTGCATTGCTGTGACTGGTCCATCACAATTCAGGATCTCTGAATTTAGCTGCACGTTGTGGCAAAGTAACTCAGTGATGCACATTTCAGCTCTCACCATACTTCCACTGTCTAAGTTTGATGTCAGATATTTATCTGACTTCAGGCAGAGCCGGGACAAGGTCCTCCAGCAACCAAGGCTGAGACACCAAAGTGCACCCCTCCCACCCCAGCCATCACACACGATTGCTATTTGAGAGGTGCCCCAGCACCTTAATCTCTAGTTATCTGGCTTTCAGTAACTGCCATGTATCCCCTTTTCTTATTTCTCTCTGCTTCAAACACAATAGGGGAATGATAGCTGAGTGAGTTGTGCGCCCCCTCCTACACTGCGTCCTGAGGCTGGAGCCTCTCTCGCCTTTGCCTCAACCTGGCTTTGACTTCAGGGACTCAGAATTGTTTATCTAGGGAAGCTAGATGGTGCTGCTGATGTGGAAATGCAAAATACAATGCAGCCTTATCTGCAGTTCAATTCACAGTGATCCAATGCAGGAATGTTTTAAGGGGATCTAGTTTTAAAAGTGGATACCACAGATGAAGGTTACTGAAGATTTTGCTGTTTTTGCAGCCCTAAAAAAGTTTACAGCAACAAGCACAAAAAGTTTTACCTGTCAATCTCTTGTGGCACATGGTAACGGTTTGTAAGAGCCAGGAACTTCATTAACAGGTCCTCTGAAAGACAAAAACACATTGGGGGTCATTTACTAATGCCACATAGGGTGGCATCACCCTGCAATCATTAAAAATCCTGACTGTGCATTGATGAGACAGAAAATGCTGCATGAAATGTACAATGTTGCTTTGTATACATGGATTTCGTTCTTTTGTCACAGAAAATATTTGGCTTCCTCACCCAAGCCTTAAAACCTCCTGCAGGTTGGGAGGTCAGGATAACAGGAGTCAGCAAATATGGAGCTACACTCCCTAAAGGGAACCTGAACTAAAATGATTTAAAGTAAACACATGAGGTAACTTCAAATGAACATTACAGTTACCTCGCCATCAGTTCCTCTCAGAAACTCACCATTTTCTTCTGACAATGATCCCTTCCAGTTCTGACAACATTTTGTCAGAACTGAAATGTATCAGTTGCGGTCAGTTATATATCAGTTGCGGTCAGTTATAGCTGAGAGGACAACTGATGTGCCAGGTAATGTCTATGTTTCCCTATGGCTCAAGTGGAGGATGTTACAGTTTAACAGTGTGCTGACCAGAAAGCTGTTATTGGATAGTGGCCATTTTCAAAATGGAGGACGGAGAATTCCCTTGATCACAGTGGACAAACAGGATGCGGGAGAGGAGAAAGAGATTGAGGAGTAGACTACACCGGAGGTAAGTATAACATGTGCATGTTAATTTTGACTTTTTAATTTTCAGTTCAGGTTTTCTTTAACCCTCCTGGCGGTCTGAAAAATTCCGCCAGGAGGCAGCGCGGCAGTTTTTTTTTTTTTGTTAAATCATGTAGCGAGCCCTGGGCCCCTGCTCAGCGGCATCCCCCCGCCCGCTTCGGCCGCCTTCGGCCATCTCCGATCAGGAAATCCCGTTCAAAGAACGGGATTTCCTGGAGGGCTTCCGTCACCGACGTCATTGGGAGTCCCGATCCACCCCTCGGCGCTGCCTGGCACTGATTGGCCAGGCAGTGCTCGGGGTCTGGGGGGGCGCGCACCGCAACGGATAGCGGCGATCGGGCGCGGGGCGGCGGCGATCGGTGTGCTGGCGCAGCTAGCGTCTAGCAAAAAAAAAAAATTAAGAAAATCCGCCGAGCAGGGCCGGAGAAAACCTCCTGCGCGGCTTACCCCGAACTACGTTCGGGGTTACCGCCAGGAAGGTTAACTAATACCCAACCCCCATAGCTTTTAATGGAAGAAAGGTACCTTTTAGGGGTAAGAGGATGTTAAACCTCCGATCCCCCCACACACCCTGGAAAGTACCTTGGTCCTAGGGTTTAATGAACAAGGAGTTCATCCCCACCTTCAGTGACCAAAATAAAGGGAGTGCAAAAGAATATGAGGCTTCTTAATAAGTGGACAAAAAATAGCCTCCACACACCTAAGTAAATAGGTACAAAGTGTCATTTTTTATATCTTCATCACTTCTTTCAATATGTGTTCTTTTTTCATCTGTGTCCTACTTACTTGATTAAAGAATGCTGCTCTGCCATTAATACTAACCAGAATTTCGGTTCAAGACTGACCAGGAGCCTTAGCATTCGGAAATTGGAATTCCCTGTTGAGGCTGCCATTGTTCTAGACAGGCGCTATTGCAAAAAGTGGGGGTAGCTTAGCATTAGGAAAGTGCGCGGGGTCATGTGTAGGGCCTAATGTACATGAATCTAGCAGCGGTGTAACGTAAGAGCATCACTGGTGGTGATGATGTTTTGCAGAGCATGTTTCTGGGCTGCTTCCTCCTTGGACTCATCCCACTGGCCATGAAACTCTCCGAGGTAAGACTGACACCCAGCGGGGAGGGGGTTAAAGAACGCAGACTGCTTCTACCCACATAGTGTCACTTCCAAAATCTATTGAAAATCCTTCAAACTGCAGCACTGCACTGTGTGATACAATGCGGCGCTATTGGCTGTCAATCTATCACCACATCCAATCACCCAAAATGTACTGTTCAGTCCGATCATAATGTTGATTTTATTGTTTTGCTGCAAATCGAAAATTACTATTGATGTAGCTAATTGATAACCACACAACCAATGAATGTATGGCCAGGCCAGGTTTAGGTCATGGTGATTACTTTTTTTTTTGGGGGGGGGGGGGGGGGGTAGAGAGGGAGAAAGGAAAGATAAGGGGCAAGACAGTGAAGTGAGGGGGGAGAAAAGCAGAAAAAGGGAAGAAGATATTTGCTTAACCACATTTGCACTTTTCTATTTAGCTGTCCTGTTCGACAGTGAGCAGAGCAGTGATGAGCAGTGATGAGCAGTGATTGACACAAACACCCAGTACTAGGGAAGGGTGGAACAAAGATGAATGAGGGAGAAAGGAGGAGTGAAGTTAGAATGAGAATAGCCTGGGACTGAGCAGTGAAAGCTTATCTATACTGCAGAATGTAAAGTGTATAGCTGAGGCGCCCTCAAACTGGATAAGTAGCACGTAGAACAACTTTGCAGCTGTGTGAGGGTTGATCCTTATTTCCCAATCGTTAGTAATAATGCAATAAATCACAGCACAGGTTAGTCCTTCTGAATGCTTCTTACTGGTGTGTTCCACTGTGTCACCACCTGTATATGCACTCAAGGTGCAATAAGATAAAAACAGGGATGCTCTCAGAGGTGATGCAAAATTCTTGTTAATTTTCTGGATAAAAGGCAAACCAGGTACAAGAGGTTACACTTACTTCAGGAGGGCCCTAATCCCCTTAGGACCCCCTTTCAGCGTATTCGCTTCCCACTCAATGTGGTACTCAGAACCCTCTATATGCGACCCTGGTGTATGCTGCCCGCTCTTGTCCCGACTAGTTTCGGCTGTTTGCCATTATCAGGGGAAGTGAGGACGGCAAACAGCCGTAACACACGATGGGACACCATCAGACTAAAGGCCCATACACACGACATACATTTGTCTGTAGTTGTGAGGCAACGACAAACAGACAAGAGACAATAGCATATTTATGGCAGGGACAATTTGAGTTTGACAGATGTACACACGTGACAACAGAAAGTAGTAGTACTATGGTAGCGACTCTGCTGTCTGTAGAAGACTTTCGTACACACGACAGGACACCAACAGACTAAGCGTCGGTTTGTGAGACAAAAGTCACAAGCGATTCACCAGTTAAATCGCTTAAACATAGCTGTGTCTGCTGACAGCCTTTGTCTTTTGCAGCGTACACACGAACAAACCGTTGCACAAACTGTCGCTCAACACTTGTCTGTACAGACATTTGTATGCCGGGTGTATGGGCCTTAAGAGTCATTTATTGCTCCGATTTACCTGCATGAGTAATTTGCTGCAGAGAGCGGAATGCCTTGACATTCTTAAGGATCATCAATTGCATGAATTTGAAAAAGTACGCAATTTGCTGGCGATAAGTGTGAGCTATGCGTGTAATCGTCTCTGCAGATACAACTAAGGCAACTCATCAAAAAATCCATAGTGATAACTAGATCTGAACTGAAGAGATTATGAAAGTAACATAGCACTTTAACTCATTATTGTCTATAAATGTACCTCTAATCTGACAACAGTCTAAAAAAGGAACTTTACTGGAAGTAGTAGTAGAGGGGGAAAAAATAAATCAAAACATAGCATATCTCTGTCCCAGAAGCCAGGGAAGATCATAGCAAATACCAATCAGTGAGTGGCAAGCACGTTCTTCTTGCAGTGGTGTGGTGGATACAGTGTTTATGAATGGCTTTTTATCATTGCTAGAGTTATTGCTGCCTCTTACCGCTGCCTTTTGTACCATATGGTAGACCATATTTGGACTCGTTCTTTACCCAGAAATAATCACTCAGCTGTAGGAACACAGGGTGAGTTCTTGAGTAACTGTAAAGAAAACCAACATTTTACACTTCTACTGTCACTACTGTACAGTATAAACAAAAAAGAAAGCTCTGATTTTGAGTTACACATATGAAAATATGCAGAATCCCACTAACATCAATGAAATCCAGTCACCTAGCTTATCACATTTTGTAGTCCATTTATGTTGTATAAATAACAGAAAAGCAACTGTGGACAAAAGAAACAGTATTTATATGTTTCTCCCATGGTCCTCTACTAAGGTACAGTTGTGGTAAACAATGTTTAAAGTGCTTTGTAAATCTGTAAACTGTTCCAAGTGCTATTGTTTTATTATTTATGTATCTTGCTATGCTATTATCTTCTGTAGCACAGTAGAGTGCAATATACACTATAGTTTATAAGAAGTGCATATATGGTTTCAACTTAGTACTAAAGTTCTTAGAAAGAAAATATAAACATAAAATGCAGTTCCTAGATTTTGCAAATGATCAGTGAAGCAATCATTCATAATTAAGTACCAATGAAGAGGCTTGCGCCAAAGGAAGGGGCAGGGTGAAGGTCAACATGTACAGAAATAATTGGCGACATTTCTCAGCAGCCTGTTTCTGTCAATGCTGCATTTTTTCAGACGTTTTCTATGGGCTCTGGAATAACATAAAATGCTGCCTTCTACTGGGCAATACAGTACACTTGTTCTTGTGGGTAAACTCACTTGCTGATCTGTACAGCTGCTTTGGCAGGTACATCACCTGGTGTACACAGCGCTCGGACTTGTATGTAAGACCTGCAAGGGGTGATAACAGATTATTTACACTAATTATATAGCAATCTGCAACATCAGTATAAGCGGTAACATGCCCAAAATAGAGGTATGAAAGCTTTGTAAAATCATGTAAGTAGCATGCATACGTATTGTAAAATAAGTTAATAGCATACTATTTAAAACCAATAATTAGTAGAAAAAAATCCTGAGACCTTTTACAAAGACTATTTTAAGAAAGCAAACTTTTGTTTTCCATGCATTTTAGTAAGGGGGTTTTTGGACCATTGTAGCCCCTCACACACTCCAATGAGTTCTGGTTCACCATGAGCTTCTTGGTTAGTCTGTACCTCTGGGTGTTTCAAGTCCTACTCCATAGAGCCAAATTAATCCATGCCATGCACTGATGAGGATCAACCAATCCGAAATAGTCTGTATGCATGTTGGATTATTATGGCTCTGTACTAATTACGAGCTGACACATCATTGGGTTCCAGCAGTTCTGAAGGTGTGTTTAGCTTCTAATGGTGGCAATACATGGTACAATAAAAACGTTCGATTATCCCGTTTATTCGATCTAAATGATCGATTTCGAATGAAAGTTGAAAATATTTTATTTTTCGATCAAGAAATTCGAACGATTATCCCATTTTTTCGAGAAAAATCAGATCGGACATGCTGGAAAAATCTTTATATTCGATCTAACGGAATAATCGAATTAAATTATCTAGTGGAAAAAAAATGAAAAATGGTACTATGTATGGCCACCATAACGACGACAATGGTTAATTTGCATATATTCAGCAGTGATGCACTGGGAGACATCTCAAGCTCACTCCAACCAAATACTTTCTGTTTTAAGAAAGCAAATTTTTGTTTTTCAAAAAAATCTGAAAACACTTAAATTCTCCCTAGCAGCTCACACATTTTGAATACTACTGACACTTTCCTATTGCTTAGGCAAATGCAGCAAAACTAAGCTGAGGGATTGTGGTGTACAATTCTTCAAATTAGTTAGCCTGCCTAATCCTCCAGGAATTAGGAGATCGGTACTTTCTGGGAGCTGTAGTTCTGTGCTTTATATATCTGCCTAGAAACATCACAGCAGAAGGACTGCTTCTTTTCAGTTTTCACTCACTAAAACACAGCACAGTGGTTCTGCAGTGATAGTGCGATAACTAAGTTGAAAATGTGTCTTTCTTCACTGAAATTGTTAGTAGACAAATATTTAAAAAGGTATCCTAGTCATATAGGAGATTTCTTCATTGTATGCAATGTGTGTAATTAAACATTCAGATTTACCTCAATGCTAAATGTCTTTTTCATATAAAGGTATTTTTATCTTATCTAATTTTTTACAGTCCCTGCATATATTTTGTTTCTGTCAAGTCTTCTTCCTCAAATGTTTCCACTTCCTTCTTGTTAAATCACTGCAGTTGACGACAGTAGAGATAACCCTCCGATCTTTAGATTGTAAGCAGCGGCGTAACTAGGCCCCACCGGGCCCCCCTGCAGGATTTCAGAGCGCCCCCCCCCCCTGGGGCCCGCTCGTGGCCGTTTTGTGGGGACTGGAGGGGTGGCAGCATGAGGGGGCTCTCCCCTCTGCGCTCCCCTCCAGCTAGCTACAGTGTGTGGGCAGCGGGCAGCGCATACATAGCCCCGAGGTGAGGGAGAGGGGGGGAACTTCCCCTCTCCCCGCCGACTGTGGCCACAGCTTTCCCCTCATGCTGCCACCCCTCCAGCCCCCACAAAACGGCCTCGAGCGGGCCCCAGGGGGGGGGGGGGGGGCCGCGGGAGCAGGGGCTGCAGGGCCTATTGTTACGCCACTGATTGTAAGCTTGCGAGGGCAGGGCTCTCTTTTGTGATTTGGAAATTCATTATACATTTTATTCATCATGTTACTTTTGTCACTGTCATTACCAATTCTGTATTTTGTATCGATTCTGTATTTTGTCACCAATTATGTATTTTGTATATGGGTGTATTCCATTTGTCTGTATTATTATGTACCCCATGTTTGTTTCTTACTGTGTACAGCGGCACGGAATATGTTGGCGCCTTATAAATCAACTAGCTGACCTAAGCCCGTTTAAAAAATGGGCTCTAGGTTTGTTACCGCTGCATGTCACTGCGCATGTGCCCGCCACGTGCGCACACGCCCGCCCCTTGGCCCCGTCCTCTCCTGCAAGCCACGTCACTCCCCCTCAGTGTCTCTGCGTCCCTGCACACGCGCACTACAGAAAAACACACACACACGGACATGGGACGCAGAGACACAGGGGTTTTATTAGGTAGGATACTAATAATTATAATTATAGCCTGTAAAGCCTTGTATACACACTTGTTTAAAGCGGGTATCTAAAAATGACTTTTTTTTAGATATCCCACAGTTTTATTTTATTTTTAGATCTAGTTTGTACGTTTTTACTGTTTCATTGTCTCTGCTCAATGCAACCTTCATTGAAGTATGCTAGAACTCAAATCTATGAATTACTGACCCTTTTTATCTCTTTCCTGCTCTCAGAAGCCATTTACTGACAGAAAAGTATTTTATGGCTGTAATTACTTATCAGTGAGGGTTATGCTATAGTCTGACCCAGTCCGACCCAGTCCAACCCAGTCCCGAGCCGCTCAGAAACTGTCACTTGCATACCTGATGTTTAAATCTTTCAAGCAGAGGAAGAAAAGGATCACGGCCTAGTTATTTCTGTGCTTGGCACTATACATACACATGTCTATCTCATCATGTCACATGTCACCTCGGTTGTCCTTTAAAGGGAACCAGAGAGGACCGAGGGGTGAAAAAAGGCAAAGATTTTATACATACCTGGGGCTTCCTCCAGCCCCATACGCACGGATCGCTCCCACGCCGCCGTCCTCCGCTGCCTGGATCTGCCGCCACCGGGTCCCGTCATTGCCGCGAGTCGGCAAGTCGGCCGCGGCCAATTCTCCGCATCACAGGGTGCTCTCCCCATACAGATACGCATGTGGCTGCTTACTGCGCAGCCGCATGCGTACATGTATAGAGGGAGCCCCTGTGATGCGGACAATTGGCCTCGTCCGCCGGAAGTGACGGGCCCGGTACCGGCGGATCCAGGAAGCTGAGGACGGCGGCGTGGGAGCGATTCAGGCTTATGGGGCTGGAAGAAGCACCAGGTATGTATAAAATCTTTGCCTTTTTTCACCCCTCGTTCCTCTCTGGTTCCCTTTAAGCATTTTTATCTCAATCAAGCTTAGAGGGAACCTGAAGGGAGAGGATGTGGAGGCTAATTTTTAAGAAGTACAAACAAGGAACACCAAGAGCCCCAATAGTGTAATATGTACTGGTAAATGGTTACTAGATAGAGTAAATATTAATGCTCACAAACCAGGGTTACCATTAGGCAACCACTGTAAAGGTAGGAGGGGAGATTTTCCTGACCCCATTCAGGAATAAGAAGTCGCTCTCTGTAGATGAGAAAAAGGGGGTTCAACCCTCCGCCCGGGTGGACTCAATATTATGCAGGAGAACAGAGGCGCCAAAAGGATAAAAGGAAGCTAAATGAGCTTAAAAAACAAATTCTTGGTAAATAGAGGAGGTAGTGGTGGACTTACCTCCTCCAAGTAGACACACAACGACACACAACGACTGTCTTTACTACAGTCGTTGTGTGTCTACTTGGAGAAGGTAAGTCCAACACTACCTCCTCTATTTACCAAGAATTAGTTTTTTAAGCTTATTTAGCTTCCTTTTATCATTTTGGCGCCTCTGTTCTCCTGCATAAAATAAGAAGTACACTACTTCCAGAGTAATATGACTCATAAATTTGTTTTCTCTTATGTTGCTGTCACTTGCAGTAGGTTGTAAAAGTTTGACAGAACCGACAGGTTTTGGACTAGCCCATCTCCCTGTGGGTGATTCTCCGGGTTTTATTTATATTCAAAAGCACTTAATGAATGGCAGTTGCACCATGCCACTGCCCAAAAAGTGTGCAGTAGGCAGGGGGACTGGCCAGCATCTTGTATAAATGCATTTTAGGTAATGTCTTTATAAAGAATAATGGTTCTGTCAGATTTCTACTATCTACTGTAAGCGACGGGAATATAGGAGAAAAGTAATGTATGCCTCATTTTACTCTGGAAGAAACCTATTCATTATTTGTATGCATTCAAGTATGTTAAATTTTAAAAAAAAATTGCAATAGTGGTCCTTTAACCAGTTCACCCCCAAGGGTTTTTATCCTAACGGACCAGAGCAATTTTCAGTTGTCAGCGCTCCTCCCTTTTATTCCCTAATAACTTTATTACTACTTATCACAAGAAAATGATCTATACCTCGTTTTTTTCGCCACCAATTAGGCTTTCTGTGGATAGTACATTTTGCTAAGAATTTTTTTATTCTAAATGCATTTTAATGAGAAAAACAGAAAAAAAAGAAAAAAAATCATTATTTCTCAGTGTTCAGCCTTTATAGTTTTAAAATTAAACATTCTCCTGTGGATAAAACAAACACGTTTTATTTGCCCAGTGGTCCCGATAATTAAACCGTTTAGATTATGTCCCTACCACAATGTATGGCGACAGTATATTATTTTGAAATATAAGTGGTTATTTTTCTGTTTGTTCTGGCCATAATTACAAGCCCCTATGTAATAAATTAAAATTAATTTTCCCCCATAAAATATAGAATAAAAAAGCTGAGTCCCTAAGGCAACTATTTATTTATTTTTTTTAAGCTGATTTTTTTTTTTTTACAAGTGTTTTTTTTTTTTGGGGGGGGGGGGGGGGGGGGAGGGTTGGAAGTGTAATTTTATTAATGATGTGTATATACTTGAAAATGTATGTATTTTGTAGGTGTAATATACTTTTTGGCCACAAGATGGCGCTAGTGAACACTCATAGGACGTGTTCACTTTTTTTTTTTTTTTTTTTTTTACACTTTATTAAACTGTTACATTTCCTGTTTATGTGAATGGACGTAGCCGCTGTTCGCGGTCATGTCCATTCACTCCAGGCACTGCGATTGGGTAGAGGACTGTTCGGTCCTCTTCCCCAATCACCCAGCACGGGATCCCGACGGTAATGGCGGCGGCAGCGGCGGACACACGGCGGTAGCAGCAGCGGGAATGCGCGACGTATTAAAACGTCATGTTGCTGTTAATAGCGGTAAGCATGACGTTTTAATACGTTAGGATGGCGGTAAATGGTTAAGCTACACACAGGCGTAAGCCAGCCATACACTATACAACAGTTTTTTTATTCAAAAAAAAAAAAGACAAAAAAAACCCCTCCAGGGCTGTGGAGTCATTACAAAAATCATCTGACACCTCAGTTTATGAAACCTCCAACTCCAGGTACTCAAAAATTACTCCGGCTCCAACTGTAACTCCACAGCCCTGAAAAAAACGATTTTTTTCCTGCAATTAGATTTTTTTTTGTCTAATTAAAGGTCTAATTGAGCCCAAAAAATGTTCAGTGAATGGCCAGCTTAAGATACTTGTCACTCAAGATGATTGTGATTCTCAGGTCAAAATCTAGTACCAGTACAAGTGTACCATGTCGTAAATGATAGATTAGATCAATAACGACTGACTGCTGTTTTTGTTCCAACAGTAGATCGCCCCCCACTCCCCCTTTTCCCTATGCACCCCTCTCCACCCATAGATCAGAAGAGGCTGTATATATTTTACCTTGGTATGTATGTCTCCACATGAAGATACCACAGCATTCCTAAGCAGAACATGACAGTAAGGAACACAGCCCCAGCCCTCCATCCTGAGAAAAGAACAGAAAATACACATTACTACACAGACACAAGATACTTTGTATTATTCACTACATAAATAGACTAACAATAAACATTCCACTTGTCACTGCTCACTATGCAAAAGAATGCAGTGTTCTTACTCAGTTGGCTACACACTTGTTCTAGGTGTATGACTCTATTGAATTAAAAAATAATAATTGGATAAGCAATGAAAACCTGTACAACCTGTCTGTAAAGGACCACTTTAACACCTCTTTCCAACTTTAAAGTAAAATTTAACTTTGAGAAAAAAAATCAATGCTGTAATAGAGATGACCTGAGGGTCAGGTCATGACTCAGGATTCTGGCAAGATGTGCTATGCTAAAGCCTCGTACTCACGAGGCACAAATGCAGCAAGTCACCCAATAAAAAAAAAAAAAAAGCAGCGACAGCTTGTCACCAGGTCCCTCTGTACACACGGCGCACAGAGATGCGGGTTGGAAGCTGTCGCCGAAGGTTCCTCACCCCGCTGGAAGCTCCATACATTGTGTATGGGGTTGCTGTCGCTAGTCCGCATACACACGGCGGACTAGCGACAGTTGCGGCGAAGTTGCGGCGACAGCTGTTGCCGGCGATTGGGCGTGCCAATCGCCTGGCGACAGCTCTGAGTAGCGACGGTTTGGGGAGCGCGCGTCATACACGCGGGCGACCTGTCGCTGCAACACGCGCGTGCCACGTGGTTGCAGCGACAGCTGTAGCCCGTGTGTATGGGCCATTAGTCACCCACTTCTGTATACTCTGGCTGGCCTACCTCTGTCTGTTCCTTATTGTTTTTGTTTTTTTTCTTTCCTTTTTTGCCTACTTCTCTGTTTTCTGCAGGACTCCCTTATTTTACTCATTCTCCTTATTAAAGAGACACTGAAGCGAGAATAAATCTCGCTTCAGTGCTTATATTCAGCAGGGGCACGTGTGCCCCTGCTAAAACGCCGCTATCCCGCGGCTAAACGGGGGTCCCTTACCTCCCAAATCCCCTCCGTTCTTTACGGGGATCTCTTCCGCATTCAGGCAGGGCTAATGGCCGCAGCCTTGCCTCACGCGCGTCTGTCAGCGCGTATCTCCGCCTCTCCCCCGCCCCTCTCAGTCTTCGTTCGCTGAGAGGGGCGGGGGAGAGGCGCGATGCGCCGCTGATAGACGGCGCTGAGAGGCAGGGCTGCAGCCGTTGGCCCTGCCTGAAGAGCAGCAAAATCTACGACCAATTTGGTTGTAGATTTTGCAGGGGGGGGGTTTGGGGGTGAAGGGACCCCCGTTCAGCCGCGGGATAGCGGCGTTTTAGCAGGGGCACACATGCCCCTGCTGAATATAAGCACTGAAGCGATATTTATTCTACAGAGTTAGTAGAATATCTGTGTAATTACCAATATTCTACTGTCAATATTACCCGCCATCCATTTTCCCCCTCATATTTATTGCATGTATGCCAATTGGGGGGGGGGATTAGGCACAGAGTTAGTAGAATATCAGTATATTCTGCTATCGGTATTACCTGGCACCTATTTTTCCCCTCATATTTATTGCATGTATGCCAGGTTAGGAGGGAACTGATTAATTAATCTGTCCGTTTTTTGGGAAACCAACACTGACACGAGGTTAACATAAAAAACCCCATGTGGATAGTACCCTGGCTGTAAAACAAGAAAAGGTACTGAGCCACAAAAAAAACAAAAACAAAAAAACAGTGGGAATTCCTATGACTTATAAAATAGGCTTACTGTACATCCCATTTTGCATGTAAACAATCTGAAAGATCCAGAATCCCTTTCTTCTAAGGCTGCATTTCCACTTGTGCGGTGCGAATCGCCGCGGTAAAAATTTGCATGCGGATGCGAATTTCGCATGCGGGTCTATGCGAATTTGCATGCGAATTCACATGAAAATTTGCATGGATGACGATGTATGCGAATTTAACCATGGCAGCGCTGGTGTGCTTTTCCATTGTTTCTATGCGAATTTTCATTCGCATGAAAATTCGCATACCCAAACCTCATGCGAATTTCCTATTAAATACATTGTATGCGATTCGCATAGCGGTATGCGATATGCGAATTCTGATGGCTCTGCCATGCGAATTTTTTCTGCACAGAAAAACGCGAAGGAATCCTGACAAGTGGAAACAGTCCCATTCACTTGTATTGCTATGCGAATTTGCATGCGAAAAACGAGAAAGAGAAACCTTCAGAATGGAGATTATAGATGTTTTTGCAGTTTTTTTTGCTCATTATCTAGTGTGGCAAGTTAGCTACAGTATATTAAACAGTGGGCTTCAGGTGCATAGCTCCCTATGGAGAAAAAAGCATCTCACGTAGGTACTGGAAGTTTGTCCGTTATAAGGTCTTTTCTTTGAGGCCTCGACATCTAGCTTTAAAGTGTGCACCCCATAAACCAAAGAGCACATTACATTTGACCAGTGAATAAAGAGAACCACATTTAAACATACTGTAGATCGTCAGAACAATCTCTGTGAAACAACCGAGCAGTTAATAAGTTGGTTCATCTATTCTACAGGGTGCGGCGGTGGTGCTCTCTCGCCTTGCAGCAAGGGGGCCTGGTTCGAATCGCAGACAGGGCGCTATCTGCATGGAGTTTGTATGTTCTCCCTGTGCCTGCATGGGTTTCCTCCGGGCACTCAGGTTTCCTCCCACATCATAAAAACATACAGATACGTTTATTGGCTCCCCCCCCCCCAAAAAAGCTAGGGATTAGATTGTGAGCCCCTTTATGAGGGATAGTTGGGTGACTAGACTCTGTACAGCACTGCAGAAGATGTTGGCGCTATATAAATACTACTACTACTACTACTAATAATAATAATAATAACAATATGATAAAAATCTAAATATATTTATATGAAAACAGTGTGCCCTTATACTTTTAGTAAATTCAATCCAGATGTGACATACATAGGAATCCATTTTTCAGATAACTCCAGTTGTACCATGGTTTACAGACAGACAGATTAATCAAAATCAGTTTTACTAAAGCGGACCTTGTGGGAAAATGGAGCAACTCTCTAGATCAGTCACTCTGAACAACTGTTCCACTTTTGCACCAGATTTGTTCTAATTCTCTTTGCACTGGATTTGATAAATCTGCCCCAATATCCAGGACTTCTCAAGAGCTGCTCCAACACTATGGAACCCCCTACCTCCCCCATTAGGGCTGCACCCTCCTTCAACATTTTCAAAAAGGCCTTCAAAACACACACCTTCAGCTGATAAGACTGGCGGATCGTTCAAGACCAGTCTCATCAGCTGAACGACGGACTGTACACAAGCCCGATTTAACGACCGGACGTCCAAACGACGGGTCGTTTAAAAAAATCTGACGTGTGTACGAGCCTTTATACACAAGATTACAACAATGATTATAAAATTCTCTGCTGAGGCCTTGTTCACAGTGGTCAGTTGCATTGCAGAATAATTCTGCATGTCAACTCATTGTCCATACAATTGGGGATGTTCACAGTACTGCATTGTAAATGATCACATTCTTTTTTTTTTTTTTTGCCAAACTCCGCGTACACATGGTACTTATACCCAGTCAATGTGGATTGGCTTCATTGTAGCACTCCTATTACAGGGTCAAGTTTGCATCATTGTTTGATTATAGAAAAATCTTAATCCAATTTTATTTATTATTTATTTATTATTATTATTTTTTCCTTTGGAAATGTGCTTCTCTACACAACCATATATATATAAAAAAAATAAAAACCTATGTACGCCTATCATACATTCATCCACCCATACCACAGTGTTCATTTTTGAAAATTGAAATTTTCTGCTTTATAGACTAGCAAATCTGTTTTTATTATTGTAAGGAACAGGAAGATAACCTTCAGATAGCCTTAAGTGGAACCTTTAAGGTTATACCCTTGGCTCACCAGAAACTACTTCTGTTTTTTTTATTCATCTTTTAAGTTTCTAGTCAATAAATTTCTCCAGATTTGCTTTTGCAACTTCAGCCTCCCGCCCTCGTTATACTCACCCCCGTCGCCGTCTACTACTTCATAACTACTTATTCATCTGGTTCAACCAATCCTCAAAACAAGGGACACCATTTCCTCTCTAACTTTCTAAGATCATTGCTTTAGCGACTATTGTCCCCACTTCTTTTATCAGTCTTTCTTCGTTACAGTCTGCAGGTTTGGAAGTACCAAAGATTGCTGTCTCTCCAGTTAATTTGAAGTTTTTTCCTCCGTTTTCCCCAAAATTATTGACGCGTTCCCATATATTTTTCAGTATAGGGCATTTCCACTATACATGCATATCATCCCCCGTTCCTTCCCACAACACCAGCATAAATCACTTGAATTCTTTGACATACTCTTGAGCTTCACACGTAGTAAGTTACCAACACGTCAGGGATAGTCTAGTGTCCTGAATCTTACTCCATCCCCTCCAAATCCCCTGCCATTTTTCATGCAATGCAGGTCCAAACTCTTCTTCCCATTTGCCACAAAATGATAACCTCTTTAAACATATTAATTGATTTAAAAAATCATAATATAGCGACAACAACCTTTTTGGTCTAGTACAAGTTAATATGTTCTTTTATATAATATTTAGGTTGGTCCTAATTCTCCCACAGTCTTTTTTTTTCTGAAGAGGGAATTCTGCATTGTCTCAGAGTGATAAGCGGGGATATTCCTTGCTTGTTATTAATAAGGTCTATTATTCGTGCAAGTACTTTTAGCGTGTGTTTGGTTAGGGGGTGGGAAGAGAGTCTATAAAGCTTCCAGATATTTTTGGGAATCCAAGAAAAAACTTCACAGAGGTTTTTTTCTTCATCCTCTAAAATAGCCCATAATTGACCTGAATAGTTCTGAGCCCCGAACATGCGCCATTCCATAACCCTGGTGAGGTGTATGCTCTTACAGTATAATCTCAAATCCAGCGCTGCAACCCCCCCCTTTTTTTCTCTACTAATGACACTATACTTAATTCTTCTTTTAGTTGTTGACCAAATAAATTTCTGAAACGTTTTATGGCAGTTGTCAAACCAAGTATTCGGCACATCAATTGGTAGGCAACGCAGCATAAAGAGCAGCTTGGGAAGGATCGCCATTTTAAATATTGCAATCCTACCCAATTGGTTAAATGATGGGCGGTCCCAACTGTTAAGCTTTCTCCTACATTCCAGAGATATGGATTTAAAGTTAATTGAAAACAGATTTTCAGAGTTGCAGCATAAATTAATCCCTAGATATTTTATTGAACTATTCCAGACATAATTGCATACTTTCATCTTTTTTCATGTGTCTACTGAGCAACCCAGATCCAGAATACTGGTTTTGTCCTAATTGATTTGAAAGTTTGAACTTTCACTAAATTTCTTCATTATTTCTCTACACTTCTGTAGAGATAGTCAGTCAGAGTAAGTAGCAAATCATCCGCATATGCTAATCATTTAATATTTGTCCCACCAGACTGAATGCCCTTGACTTCCTACAAACTCTGAATCGCCATGATCAATGTCTCCATACACAAATTAAATAACAACGGAGTAAGAGGACACCACTGCCTAACTCCGTTTGAAATTTTTCTGCCGTTTATTCTCACCTGGGCTGTTTGATTTTTATATAGTCTTTTGATTCTACCTTTTATTTGCTCACCCATATTATAGCTGTTCATTACCTCGAAGAGAAATAATCTAGATATTCTGTTGCATGCTTTTTCAGCATCAACAGTAACTAGCAATGCCTCTTTTTTTCCTTATTGCATTTATGGATGATATTGATTGCTCTATAAACATTATCATAAACTTGCTTTTTTTTTTTTTTTTTTAAAGCCAGTGAAATAGACAGTAATGACAGTAATGACAGTGAGATAAGTGAGGTAAAAATATTAAATAAACAGGCTATTTTATTAAAAAATAATAATACAAATATTTGTAAAATAAAAAAAACATTGGGGGAGTGATCAGACCCCACCAACAGAGAGCTCTGATGGTGGGGAGAAAAGGGAGGGGGGGAAATCCCTTGTGTGCTGAGTTGTGCGGCCCTGCATAAAGCCCTTAAAGCTGCAGTGGCCTATTTAATTAAAAATGGCCTGGTCACTAGGGGGGTGTAACACTGCGGTCCACCAGTGGTTAAAGAGGAGCTGTTAGGTATAGGGTCTCAGAGGAAAAAAAACACATATATCAGTAGCTAAATATTGGCTGTACTTACATTACATATGCATTTCACTGTCCACGTTTGGATTTTACCGAATTTTTATATACCGTATATTCCGGCGTATAAGACGACTGGGCGTATAAGGCGACCCCTCAACTTTTTCAGTTAAAATATAGAGTTTGGGATATACTCAATGTATCAAACACACACCAAATAAAAATAAAAAAACATATACTGGTGCTATGTATGAACAGATATTTGTGCTGTACTGCATGTGGTACCCAGTATATAACAGTATATAGGCGATTGATTGGTTGGATTGGTCAACTCTCCCTCTCCCTGAGTGGATTGGTCAGCTCTCCTTGTCTCCCAGTTTGTCAGAGCAGTATGGAAGAATAGATTGCACGGCCCATAAACCACACCTCTTTCACCCTTCAGGCCTACCCTTGTATCCTATTTACCTCCTTCTCTGCCTCTCAGATCTCGCACTTGTGCACCTGCACCGTTTCACTGCAGTCCTCCTCAGCAGCGAGATCTGAGAGGCGGTACTAGGATAGGGCGTATCACCCGGCATCAATGACACCCGGCATATAAGACGACCCCTGACTTTTCAGATGATTTTCAAGGGCTAAAAAGTCTTATACGCCAGAATATACAGTAGTATTTGCAGAGAATGATGCTCCTGACAGCTCATGACAGGTTCCATGTTCCATGTTTGTCTGTCTCCTATGAAGCCAATTGTGATGTGATATCCTCCCTGCTTCCTGATTAATCGACTCACAAAAAAGATGCTAATGGACAACACTACTGTGCAGTGAATATTAATTAGCCATGTGGCTAGGAACAATAGTGGACTCATGCAGTATACTCTATCGGAACATGTGCCCTGTGATTTTTCAGTGCTGTGAGTTGAGGCTGCTGTTACAAGCTGCTGTAACATGAGCCTGTAACTTCTCACTGGGAAAGCAGCCTTAGGGCGGGATAGGGAAATGAAGGGGATGACCCAAGGTACTGCAGTGGGGAGAAGAAGCAGCCCTAGAATGCTTTACAGTATCTGTTATGCGTCCTGCCGGCCTCCTTAGGAGCTTGGGAATAACGAGCCTTGCTGTTCAGCACACATCAAAGTAAGAGAGATTTTTAACTTCAGTATTGCATTTTTGGCTTCCTTCTAAACTGTTTAACACAGGAGAATAGAGGTTTAAATTAGCTTTTGCAGCCTGACAGTTACTCTTTAAAGAGAATCTGTACTCCTACAATAATTTTTTGGGTAAATTCTTACAATAAAAGCATACCATTCTATTCATTATGTTCTCCTGGGCCTCTCTGTGCTGTTTCTGCCACTCCCTGCTGCAATCCTGGCTTGTAATTGCCAGTTTTAGGCAGTGTTTACAAACAAAAGACATGGCTGTTACCAGAATGTGATAGGCTCAGAGGAGCTCAGTCTGTGACTCACACAGAGCCTGCAGGGGGCGTGGAGAGGGTGTGTATAGCTTCTATCCTATCACAAGCAGAGCTGAACATTCCAGCCTGAGTGCCTGAGCCCGACAAAGCAGTCAGAAGAAAGAAGATTAGATTATATAACAGAGATAATACAGCCACTGTGCAACTAGGAAAGGCTGCAGTAAGACACACCACATTAGAACAGGTATAGGAACTTATAGGATAGAAGAAATAAGGCTGAAAATTTTTCTACCAAGTCTCTTTAAGAACTCGCCTGCTCTTAGCAAGTCTTTAGCGCTTGGAAATTCAGTTTGCTGAATCAATCACACTCTCAAACAGTATACTTTTAGTTCCCGATTGCTAGTCTTTGTAGGACACACCATCAATAATCAATAGAAAATATAAGAGGTACTCTGGTACTCTGTATGCTTCTGTGCACCACAAATGTTTTTGTCATATAAAAATTGCAGATTTTTTCACACTTAGAGAACATTCAACAATGCAGAAAACAACAATACGTTTCAAACTTGTAAGATTACACACACATAGAAACTGTCAAAAAATCGTTCATTTTGCAAGATTTATTAGATTTCTGTCTACTGTTTATTAACACCATGAAATAAGATTACTTAATGTGACTGATATTGTCATACACTACCAAATGCATGAAAAAGATTATACATTAATCTTAATTAACACAAACCTGATAAAACGATGCCATTCCTGATTGATTCTTAATAAAAATATTAAATAAACATAAGCATTGTTTGATACCTCCAGGAGAAGGCAGCCAGGGGTTGGGCAATGTCTTATTAATGACTGCATAGCTTAAAACTGCATTGTGCAATGTTGGCAGTGTGATGCTACTGAAATCTGAACTATAATATCTACATTTGCAAGGTGATAGGTCAGGTAACTGATTAATGTCTGGCAAAAATCTATTGCTGGCCTTATCTACAAATATTTTATAAGTGTATACATCAGTTTCTGTATCCAGCGCTCTTCCAATAATCTATAATAAATGAGACTTTTCCCCGTAGCTCAACCATTAGATGAAAACCTTCTCGCACACACTCCACAGCTTGCCTCTTTACAATGAACACTGACCATAGTGCAGTATAGCCTTACATTAAACCACCACCTCACTGCCATGTGTGTATATACTGCTCTTACTAAATATAAATAGTTTTGTCATACTTCCGCCATCCGGCAGCACATCGCGGGCTCCCGGAGCTCGGTGTAGCCAGGGTTCAGCTTCCACATGTGTGGCTTGTGTCTCTCAGGGTCCCACAGGGTCGCCCGAGGCAGACTTTTGCTATTGTTGCCAGGCGACGGGGAAACTCTGCATACACTCTCAGGCGCTGTCTCTAGTGGCTACATGGTGATTGGTTCAATACCAATCATCAGAGAGGGCCTTGTGATATTGGTTGGCAGGACTGCAGGGACTACTTGGTTGGCTAAGAGCAAGTATATAAGTTAGGCTGATATATTCAGCCTTTGCCTGTGACAGCGTTCAGACACTAGAACTAGCTGCTGGGCTAACATTGTGTTACCTTGTACCTTTTCTTGTTGCCTGTTTGAATTCCTGTCTGGCCCTTTTCCCTGTACCTTGACCATTATTTGCCTGCTGCCTAGACTAACTTTAGCTTGCCTGACTATCCTTAGTAAACTCTACCTTCTGATACCGTGTATGACCCCTGACTTGTCGACTCTGAGGGCGCATAGGTGTGCTCCCTACCAGGCTTCACTCTCCACGGGCCCCCCTCCTTCTGATTATAGCTGATGGACATCTGATACTTGTGTATGATCCCTGGCTCGCTGATGCTGAAATCATCTCCAACTGTTCTGACCCCATTTATGCTAAATACCTTTGCATTATATTGCATGTCTCTTGAGCCAGAATCTAGCTTATTGGGAACTTGGCGTTCAGTTCCTATACCTTGCGCACATCAATGCCTGGGTGTAGCCGGGTGTTGGAACAACGCACTAGTCATCCCTCGGCTGCCCAGGGGCGCAAAACAGAGTGAAGACTGCAGAGGAGATTGGGGCATAGGAACTGATACAAGGCGGTGGATCTGTTGGTTCTTACATTATCACAGGTCCAAAAAAGAAAGCTATCAAGGAGTATATGCAGCAACAAATAAACGAACTCACTGAAGCAGTGCATCTGTTGGATTTTACAAGTATGCTTCGTAGATCAATACTGCTCTGCTGCATTTAGGTTACTGTCCGTTATAACCATCCATTTTGGCCAGGTCTTTCAACCATCAAACCCGGAAGAACCCCAGAATCCTCCTTTGGGTGTTTTATTCTATTACAATTGGCCAGGCAAAGAAGATCACTGATATTCTCGAAAAACTTTTTTTATTGATGAAGAGAAAGAGAATTGCCAGGAGTCAGCTGAAATCGGCAGGCAGAAAACCAGTGGCCTCAAAGGTTTAAGGGTCCCCAGCTTAAAGGGGCGCTATGGTGAATTACTGTTTAAATTAATGCAGCATAAAATTAAGCCATCATGCAAAAGAAGCTGCAATAAAAAAGCTTTAGTTTCAGAAAAATAAACAGAGCTGCTTGCTCAATCACTTTAGCTTTCAGTAGCCGTCATTTGCATGTTATGCGTCGGACTAAACAGACCAGTACATTAATCACAGGGGAACATCTGGTATGACTGTTTATTTTTTTCAGATCTTACCTCCTTGTCACCTGGTTGTTTTTAGTTTGTCCGCACTCACGAGCCAGCCGAGCCGCCCGCTATAAACAGTTGTAAAGCTGCGCTTCATCACTGCGTATACTGAAGCGGGCGGCTGGGCTGGCTCGTGAGTGCGGACAAACTAAAAACAACCAAATGACAGGGAGGTGAGATCTGAAAAAATTAAACAGTCATACCAGATGTTCCCCTGTGATTAATGTACTGGTCTGTTTAGTCCGACGCATAACATGTAAATGACGGGCTACTGAAAGCTAAAGTGATTGAGCAAGCAGCTCTGTTTATTTTTCTGAAACTAAAGTTTTTTTTTATTGCAGCTTCTTTTGCATGATGGCTTAATTTTATGCTGCATTAATTTAAACAGTAATTCGCCATAGCGCCCCTTTAAGGATTCATGTCATCCATGAAAATAAAAAACTGTATGGAGGATGGTAGACTTAAGTCTCTGACAAACTTTCTCCCTTGTGTTCAGAATGAGTGAGAACTTGTATATTACAGTAGGTAGTGTACACATCTGTCATGGACACTTATAGGCCAGAAGCCAGGAGTTTTGAAATAAACAGTGTGATGTTAATTTAGTTTTAGGATTCTTATCCTTATAAGGAAAAGCAGAAGAAATAAGGGAGCAAAAGAGAAGCAGTTGTCTGGGGCAAGTAATCAGGTGTCAACTGTAAAACAAGATACTCTGATTGGACATGTTGGTCAACTATTTCACTTTGTCTCCAGTTTTCCTGATAAACTGCGCCCAGTGCATTTTGTGAATATGGCTTTTCCTGCAAGATGGGAGAAATGTTTGATAGTGACCACAGGGTGCTTTGAAGGATTCCAGTAAGGTGACAGGTTTTCCAAAGTGTAGGCAATGCAAGCAGAAAAATAGGAGAGGAGCATTTGAGGGGATCCATAGAAAAAAATAGCCCCTAATTTACAGTATATCCAGTAAATGGAACTGAGCTGTATTAATACATAGAGAATGGTATCCGGTGTCATCAGAAATAGTAAAAGTGAATCTGTATACTTTGCTTGAGTAGCTTTGTGCCTGCTGTCAGAGCCGGGACAAGGTCCTCCAGCACCCAAGGCTGAGACACCAAAGTGCGCCCCTCCATCCCTCCCACCCCAGCCGTCACACACTGATTGCTATTAGACTAAGAGGCGACACAGGGCCCACAACCTCCCCAACACCTTAATCTCTAGTTATCTGGCTTGCAGTCACTGCCATGTATCCCCTTTTCTTATTTCTTTCTGCTTCAAACACAATTTGGAATGACAGCTGAATGAATTCTGCGCCCCCTCCTACACTGCGCCCTGAGGCTGGAGCCTCTCCAGCCTATGCCTCGGCCCGGCCCTGCTGAGCAGAAGGATGGACAGGAAGGATATACTATATATACTCGAATATAAGTCTAGAAATTTAGGTCTGAATCACTTCATAAAAGTATAGGGGTTGACTTATATACGAGTAGCAGGCAACACTGAGCACACTGAGTAATGTGTTTGCAGCAATTTACCCAGTGGTAAGTGATACTTTGAGAAAAGGAAATGCCAAGAAAACACAGGTCTGAAAGTCCTGGCCACAGCAATTAAGAAGGAAAGGGGCAGGGGGGAAATACTGGGCTGCAGAAAGGGGAGTGAATAACTGCAGCCCTTGGGGGCCTGGAGGCGTTATTGGCTGCAATTAAGGGACAGGAGGGGTTAATAGCTGTTAAACTTTCTGCAGTGCAGTCACTAACCCCTCCTGAGCCCCAAGTGCAGCCATTAACTTATCTGGGTAGACTTATACTTGAGTCAATAAAAAATTCCAGCTTAAGAGGGTCAAATGCTGGAGTTGACTAAAACATGAGATTGACTTGTATTTGAACAAATACGGTAATGTATCTTTGTGCCTGATGACTGAAGTGGTTATCAGCCAGAAAAACCACAATAAAGGTGTATTATTATGTAAAACCTATTGGTGTTAGTGAAGAGAGGATGAAGTGAACAGAGCACCTTAGAAAAAACACAGAGACAATGGGAGCCCAATAGCACAAAATGTCACCTAAATTAGGAAAAATGAATGAGAGAGAAATATATTCGCAAAGGTGGGTTGCAGGAAGAGGCAACCAATCACATGAAGCAGATAGAAAACTCTGAATTGTCTCTACTCGGCAGGGGCATAATTATACATCACTGCCTTCCCCCCCCCCCCCCCCCAAAAAAAAAGAAATTGGAAAGGCAGGCCAGGCAGAATTTTTAAAAAAATCCATAATTACACTATACGATAAAGAGGCGCTTATCGTGACCTAGAGACTGTACTGTGTACTCCTATCTGTTTATGACCCGTGGAAGCGGGAATATACTCGTGAAACGCGTTGCACTGTTTTGTTTGGAGTATATTAATAAACCTGTTGTTATAAAACCCTGACAGTACCCTGTCTGCTTCGGGGAGGTGAGTCCATTACCACCTCCTGAGGAATTTTAAGCTTTTTATCACCTTTTATCCTGCTGGCGCCTCTGTTCACTTTTACATTACTAACAGTATAGGTAGCCAGGTATAGGTTCCCACAGTATAGGTAACCACATATAGGTGCTCCAGTATAGGTGGCCCTAGTATAGGTAGCCAGGCATACGTACCCCCAGTACAGGTCAGCCAGCTATAGGTGCCCCAGTATAGGTAGCCAGGCATAGGTGCCCCAAGTACAAGTAGCCAGGCATGTGTGTCCCCAGTATAGGTAGCCAGGCGTAGGTGGCCCCAGTACAGATAGCTAGGCATAGGTGCGGCCCCCTTCATATATACAAACATCAAGCAATAGGCTATAGTGTTAGCAAAGAATACATATTTTTAATATTCCAACAATTGACCAACTCCAAGTGAGAAATACATTATAATAATATCTAATTGCGCACCAAAAAAACAAGTTCAATGCAGATGACTTCATATGCCGGCCTAGGCAATCAATAAGTTTGGTAAAACATAATGAAATTAGGGAAATTTTTTCTCTGGCCAGAGATATAAGCTGCAAGCCCACATCATTCATCCGCGCATACATGCACTAAAGTGTACTGTGTTGTGCTTATCCCCCTTGGGATAAGCAATGAGCAATTGCAGTGTTCTTTATCCACCTGACTAAATAATCGATTCTGCAATAATATGCAGATATTTAACCAGTTTCGCAGTTGGCCCACAATAGTGGGGCGATCTCACCCAGCCTCAGTTATGTCTACTCCAGCTCAGACTTCTCGCGGTGTAGTCCGTCTTAATGGGAACCTTAACTCAAAAAAAAAAAAAAACACTCAGCTTGCACGCTGAGTGAGGGGCTGGAGTATACAGCGTCCGCTGCGGCATTAAAGGGAGCCTTAACTCAAAAAAAAGACATCCTGTGCCCTCGCAGTCACTCATGGCTCCTTCGGTCCCCAGATGCCAGCTAGTTTTGTTTTTGCCGACTGGGAGTTGGCTGGCCGCCATGTGTACCTTTTTACGCATTCCCGCTGGTGCAGGAAGCTATTGCGGACTTCAACAAGTACATTGTTACGCGTTACAGGTTGTTAATGTCCGCGATAGCTTCCTGCACCAGTGGTAATGCGTAAAAAGGTACGCATGGCGGCCGGCCGACTCCCAGTCGGCAAAAACGAAACTAGCTAGCAGCTGGGGACCGGAGGAGCCATGAGTGACAGCGAGGGCACAGGATGGCTGCAGCGGGCTGGTAGATGCCCCAGGTAAGTGAAACTCATGTTTTTGTTTTTTTTGAGTTAAGGTTCCCTTTAACACCACAGCGGACGCTGTATACTCCAGCTCCACACTCAGCATGCAAGCTCTACTCCCCCTACCCCACGGGGAGAGCGAGCGGGGTCACGCAGCCACTCCAGTGACAGAATGCCGCCCCACATGCTGCTGGCTTAAGCTCCGCCCACCTACGCATTTCGAACCACCCACTGGTTCTTCGTCAGGGTGTGACTAAGCCTACCAGGCTTTACCATCTAGGGCCCCCCTGCGCCTGCATCCCTTGCAGGGACTACTGTTACATCCCTGCCACTCGGGTATTCCATATGTAGCTGGATGGAAATTGGTCGCACTCTTGAAAAAGATAATTGGTACCAAGAGTGGCAAGGCCACTATAGTCCAATAATCCCCCACTTGGAGAGGGAGGTAATACTGACAACAACAAGGTTGAAGAGGAGCCCAAAATGAGATAAAATCACATTAAAGCCAAAAATAACATATACAGCGGTGCTGCAAGCTATCCTCCTTTAATACCAGCACCTTTTTTAATACTAGTGTTCCATCATATATTGCTAAACCCCCCTACCTGTTGGTATTGTTTTTTTAGCATGCACAACAGTCACTGTTTTTATTTTTGTGACATACTGGTTTTAGGGCTGTGATGTTGCTGTTGAGTATTCCTGCACAACCAGCCGAGTAGTCTAAAATTGTATCTTTGGCCTGGTGCAAACCAAAACCCGCTAGCAGATCCGCAAAATGCTAGCAGATTTTGAAACGCTTTTTCTTATTTTTCTGTAGCGTTTCAGCTAGCTTTTTGCGGTTTTGTGTAGCGGTTTTGGTGTAGTAGATTTCATATATTGTTACAGTAAAGCTGTTACTGAACAGCTTCTGTAACAAAAACGCCGGCAAACCCGCTCTGAACAGGCGTTTTTCAGAGCGGTTTGCGTTTTTCCTATACTTAACATTGAGGCAGAAACGCATCCGAAATCCAAAAAATGCCTCACCCCGGGAGGATTCGTTTCTGCAAAACGCCTCCCACTCTGGTGTGCACCACCCCATTGAGATACATTGACCAAGCGGATCCGCAGCCGCAAGCGGCTGCAGAAACGCTGAAAAAGCCGCTCGGTGTGCACCAGCCCTTTGTTTTAATTCTGCTGTTGATATTGCTATTAATGTACTAATGTGGTTTGGAGTGTAAAGGTTTTTTGAGTTGAACCTTGTTGATGCTCTACTTTTACTGCATTTTATGTTCATTAAACTTTCCAGTGCCCTTTGAACACAAACATTCCTAGTTATTTTGGCAACCTTAAATGTTTTTTTATGATTTTTATGGCATGATTGTACCATTATATTATTTTATTCCTCCATGGCAATCTTGTTAGCGCATGTAAGATAACGTACAGTGGGATGCAAAAGTTTGGGCAACCTTGTTAATCGTCATGATTTTCCTGTGTAAATCGTTGGTTGTTACAATAAAAATTGTTAAATGTATCATATAGGAGAAACACAAAGTGATATTTGAGAAGTGAAATGACCCCTCTCACCCACGCAGCCACTACTTCAAGCTCCTCCAGTTGGGCCGTCGCTACAGGACTATACCATCCAAAACCACCAGGCGGAAGAACACCTTCTTCCCCCAAGCTGTTCGGTCACTGAACTCCAACCTCCCCCTGCCTGGCCTGCATTTCAAATTGCTGGGTCGGTCAGCCGGTCCCCGCCGCTGCCTGCCTTGGGCCTTGGTTATTATCCGAAAATGGACTCGGGGCCTTTACCAGCATCTCTATTCTTTATTATTACCAGACTGTATTTGCACAGCAGTGCAATGGCCGATACGATCTGTCTACTGTATTTCAAATTGTATGTGTTGTGCGTATGTCTTATACTCTGCCTATGCCATGTGAACCACAAATAATTCTGATTATAGCTCTTGCTGTACTTGGCGAAATAAAACTGATTCTGATTCTGAAATGAAGTGTATTGGATTCACAGAAAGTGTGCAATAATTGTTTAAACAAAATTGTGCATAAATTTGGGCACTACAAAAAAGAAATCAAATCAATATTAAGTAAATCCTCCTTTTGCAAAAATTAAAGCCTTTTAATGCTTCCTGTAGGTTCCAATGAGAGTCTGGATTCTGGATAAAGGTATTTTAGACCATTCCTCTTTACAAAACATCTCTAGTTCATTCACGTTTGATGGCTTCTGAGCATGGACAGCTTTCTTTAACTCACACCACAGATTTTCAATTATATTCAGGTCTGGGGACTGAGATGGCCATTCCAGAATGTTGTACTTGTTCCACTGCATGAATGGCTTAGTGGATTTTGAGCAGTGTTTAGGGTCCTTGTCTTGTTGAAAGATCCAGCCCTGGTGCAGCTTCTGCTTTGCCACTGATACCTGGACATTGGTCTGCAGAATCTGCTGATACTGAGTGGAATCCACGCGTCCCTCAACTTTGACAAGATTCCCAGTCCCTGCAGTGGCCACACAGCCCCACAGCATGATGGAACCATCACCATATTTTACTGTAGGTAGCAAGTGTTTTTCTTGGAATGCTGTGTTCTTTTTCCTCCATGCATAATGCCCCTTGTTATGTCCAAATAACTAAAATTTTAGTTTCATCAGTCCACAGCATCTTATTCTAAAATGCTTGTCCAAATGTGCTTTAGCATACCTCAAGCGGCTCTGTTTGTTCTGTGAGCGGAGAAAAGGCTTCCTCTGCATCACTCTCGCATAAAGCATCTCCTTGTGTAAAATGCACCGAATGGTTGAACGATGCACAGTGACTCCATCTGCAAAAGACAACAAAAACTTCCCGTCTTGCGAAAAACCGGCACTGCCGGCCAGCCGGTTCCCAGTGTCCTGCAGACACACCACTTCTGCACGTACAGGACCAAAATAATAAAGAAGGACACGGCACTCAGTAGCTGTGAAGCAACAAGCTGTATTGGAGTCACAAGATACACAGTGACTCCATCTGCAGCAAGATGATGTTGAAGGTCTTTGGTGCTGGTCTGTGGGTTGACTCTGACTGTTCTCAACATTCGTCACTTCTGTCTATCCGAGATTTTTCTTGGTCTGCCACTTCGAGCCTTAACTTGAACTGAGCCTGTGGTCTTCCATTTCCTCAATATGTTCCTAACTTTGGAAACCGACAACTGAAATCTCTGAGACAGCTTTCTGTATCTTGTCCCTAAACCATGATGGTGAACAATCTTTGTCTTCAGGTCATTTGAGAGTTGTTTTGAGACCCCCATGTTGCTACTAAGAGAAAATTAAAAGAGGAGGGAAACTTACAATTGACCCCCTTAAATACTCTTTCTCATTATTGGATTCACCTGTGTATGTAGGTCAGGGGTCACTGAGCTTACCAAGCCGATTTAAGTTCCAATAATTAGTTCTAAAGGTTTTGGAATCAATAAAATGGCAACAGTGCCCAAATGTATGCACCTGCCTAATTTTATTGAAACAATTATTGCACACGTTCTGTAAATACAATAAACTTCATTTCACTTCTCAAATATCACTATGTGTCCCCCCTATATGATATACAGTATTTAACTAACATTTTCTATCATAACAACCAACGATTAATACAGGAAAATCATGACGATTAACAATGTTGCCCAAACTTTCGCATCCCACTGCATATATAAATCACTATGAACATTTTATATCTCTTTATGTACGTGTATTTATATGTTATATGCGCTTGTTCTAACTTTGAGCCAATGAGATTATTATGTATGTGTTTATATAAATATATACAAAATGAGGCTCAGTAGTGTGTGGCCTCAACGTGCCTGTATGTCCTCCCTACAAAGCCTGGGCATGCTCCTGATGAGGTTGGGATGGTCTCTTAAGGGATCTCCTCCCAGACCTGGAGTAAAGCAACCACCAACTCCTGGCCAGTCTGTTGTGCAACATGACATTGGTGAATGAAGCGAGACTTGATGTCCCAGATATGCTCAATAGGATTCAGGTCTGGGAAACGGGCAGGACAGTCCATAGCATCAATACCTTCGTCTTGCAGTAACTGCTGACACACTCCAGACAAATGAGGTCTAGCATTGTCTTGCGTTAGGAGGAACCCAGGGCTAACTGCACCAGCATTTGGTCTCACAAGGGGTCTGAGGATCTTATCTCTGTACCTAATGGCAGTTAGGCTACCTCTGGCGAGCACGTGGAGGGCTGTGAGGCCCCCCAAAGAAATGCCACCCCACACCATAACTGACCCACTGTCAAACCGGTTATGCTGGAGGATGTTGCAGGCAGCAGAACGTTCTCCATGGCGTTTCCAGACTCTATCACATCCGTCATATGTACTCAGTGTGAGCCTGCTTTTATCTGTGAAGAGCACCGGGCGCCAGTGGCGAATTTGCCAATCTTAGTGTTCTCTGGCAAGCACAATCCTCACCTGTGAATTTCGGACCCTCATACCACCTTCATGAAGTCTGTTTCTGACCATTTGAGTAGACACATGCACATTTGTGGCCCACTGGAGGTCATTTTACCGGGCTCTGGCAGTGCTCCTCCTATTCCTCCTTGCACAAACATCCAATCCACTCTACTAGCGCTCAGTGTTAAAATTGCAGCAATAGTTGCATGCCTCTTCAATCACATATACACCTTAAATAAAAACAATTAAGAAAAAACGCATCATGGTGCAGACTGTGTATAACACTTTAAATATTTGCTTGTGTATAACCAAAGCATACACCCAGGTTTTCCAAAAGGTGTGATAAATCGTCACCAGGGTTTTCGGGGTCACGCCCCCCTCAATTCCCTGCTCACCAGAGTGTTTCTTGTGTAATAGCAGATCAATTGCTGTTGTTCCCTTTGAGCAAGATCCAGTATCACCTCAGAATACAAAAGACTTATCATGTGTAGATCAATCTTTTTAATAAAATACTTGCTAAAACCTATATGCGTACATTATACATTCTTTGTAAGCGGCATATTATATAGTCACCGTCTCATTCAGAAGCGCTCCCGGCCCCGGCTGCATACCTACTTCCTTCCTGGTTTGAGTTCAACACGTCTCTCTAAGCTCCGCCCTACTGGATTCGTCAGCACTGCTGACTCATCAGGGGCTGGAGAGCATGCGCTAAACCTCAGATTAAATGACATAGACGTTAATGCGTCTAGTGTAAGGACTCTCCCCTCCCTCTCTCCCTCTGATTGGTGATCCCTTCTATCTGTCTATCGAGCCCGGCCCGGAACATTTCCTCCTTGCACAAAGACAGAGGTAATGGTCCTGCTGCTGGATTGTTGCCCTCTCATGGCCTCCTCCATGTCTCCTGATGTACAGTATTGGCCTGTCTCCCGGTAGCGCCTCCATGCTCTGGACACTACTCTGACAGACAAAACAAATTTTCTCTGCCATCCTGAATGATCTGCACTACCTGAGCCACTTGTGTGGGTTGTAGATTCCGTCTCATGCTACCACTAGAGTAAAAGCACCGGCAGCGTTCAAAAGTGACCAAAACTTTAGCCAGAAAGCATAGGAACTAAGAAGTGGTCTGTGGTCACCACCTGCAGAACCACTCCTTTATTGGGGATGTCTTGCTAATTGCCTATAATTTCCACCTGTTGTCTATTCCATTTGCACAACAGCATTTAAAATCGATTGCCAATCAGCATTGCTACCTAAGTGGACAGTTTGCTTTCACAGAAGTGTGATCTCGTATTTTTCGGATGTATCGTCCAATCAGGCGGGGGCGCCGCCCCAGGTGGCTCTGTAGTCCCGCCTTCGAGACCATCAGCTCCTATTAAGAAAGAAGCTAGGAGCAGTCAGGTCATGATTGGCAGTCTGGGGCAGCACCACCCTACCTGATTTTGGCCCACAAAACAGCGCAACTCCTTCCTATTGATCACGGCATGGCTGCAAGTATGTATATACACCAGACATGGGGACAGAGAGCAGGGGGATAGAGGAAGGGGGACAAAGGACATAGAGAGAGACATCATAGGACAGGAGGCCACATGTGATGGAGGACACCAGGGTACACGCAGGGACACAGGGGTACACCAATGGACACGGGGGATGACCGTGGACACAGGGGGACGACAGTGGACACAGGGGGGAAGTGGAAACAAAAAGACACCAGAGGACGCAGGGGGACATCAGAGGACACAGGGGGAGGACAGTGGAAACAAAGGGACACCAGAGGATGGGGACACAGAGAGACAGAGGAGGACACAGAGGGACATAATAATTGGGGGACACTGGAGGACAGAGGTATGGAGGACACACATGATGGAGGAGACTGGGGGACACTAGTGGACACTGAGGGACACAAGTGGACACAGATAGAAACAGGGGGACACCAGAGGACAAAGTGGACACCAGAGGACACAGGGGGATGGCAGTGGACACGGGGACAGTGGACACAGAAAGACAGAGGGGAATACCAAAGGACACAGGGACACCAGAGGACACAGGGACGACAGTGGACACAGGGGGACAGTGGACAGAGAGAGACACAGGGGGACACCAGAGGATACAGGGGGACACCAGAGGACACAGTCGGATGGCAGTGGACACAGAAAGACACGGGGGAATACCAAAGGACACAGGGACACCAGAGGACACAGGGACGACAGTGGACACAGCGAGACAGTGCACAGAGAGACACACAGGGGGACACCAGAGGATACAGGGGGACACCAGAGGACACAGGGGGTTGACAATGGACACAGGGTGACAGTGGACACGGGGACAGTGGACACAGAAAGATACACCAGAGGACAGAGGGGGACGACAGTGAATACAGGGGGACAACTGTGGACACTGCCAGTGCTAATAAAACCTTTATATTATTATATTTGTGTAATTCAGGAGGTAAGCCAGATACTTTTTTTTTATTTTATTTTTGTTTTAATGTAATTTTATTTCATTTTGGGTGCCTCTTCACCCTTGTTATGGGTGTTAGTAGTCAAGAGGATATAAAAAGAACATGGAGATTCTTACTCCACTCCGGATAGAAAACCAAAATAGGTCAGTTTAGGGCGAGATATAATTACAGAACAAATTTTATAAAACTTATCAGGTTTACTGGCCCACTTACCTTGTTTACTGTTCATTTTGGTCTTCGGAAAACCACTACTGCCCTGGCAGATTTCATTGTTGGCAATCTTCAAAAGACAAGAAAATAAAAAAGTTACTTAATTACTTGTAAACGATTACAATATGGAGAGATTTTACAGAATGTACAGTACCTAGTATTCATAAACACGATCTTCTAAGATACACTAAGAATATTTCCCCACAGACAGGAAGAAACACCTTGAGCTGATAATATGGGCCTCAATAAATTAACTGCATTGTCTACAGATAATTTTCCAGGTAGGTTCTAAATTGAAAGAAACATTAGATCTGGCCATCTAAGGGATTATGTCAAGGGTCCCAGACTTGTAACTGTTTGCAGTGTAGACTGTTATATGTTATTTAGCACAATAGGTATTGAATTGTTTATGACACTTTCCTAAATCTGAACTAATTATCTCATGCTAAATTTGAACTTACAATATTATCTTCTTATTATTATCTCCTCAAGTCAGGTTAAAGTGAACCTGAGGTGAAAACAAACTGATGAGACAAACTTGTTTCTATCCTCCTACTCCTAAAGATGACTTTTTTTTTTAGATATATTACACTTTCATTTTATGTGTAAAAACGTCAAGTAATAGTAGAATTAAAGTAGATTGAATGTTTCATTGTCTCTGCACAATGTCTTTCAAGCATCGCAGAGCAACATATATGAACTATTGACCTTTTTCTATCTATCCTGTGGACTTATAAGTTGTTCACTGGCTTGCAAGAATTTTATGGCGATTATTCTGACAAAGTCCGGACTATAGAGAAAGTTAGTTGTAGTTTCTGTTAATATTTATCTCTTTCACGCAGAAAAGGAAGAGAAGGAACACAACCACACACACAGTTATTTGCACGCTTGGCATTGTACTGCATGTTTATCTCATCACGTCACAGGTCACCTCGGGTACACTTTAAGTACAACAAAGGTAAAATACCCCAATTCGTTTAATAATGGGTACTGTTCAGCTCATTGTCAGTTATAATGTTAACACTAACAAAAAAGATGCAGAAATCTAAGCAAAAGAGGCGCAGGCAAAAATGGGCATGAAACAGCAGTAAAATATCAGTAATTTTACCAGTATTCTACTATCCGCTATCACCCTCTGTAACCTAACTCTCACTTGAACCTTCCCCAACCTATGCCTAACGCTAACCTTCCCCCACCTTCTCTTATCCCCACCCCACCTACTCCTAGCAACACCCCACCTACTCCTAACTCTTATCACCCGCCACCAACTCCTAAGGAGAGCCCAAAGTTGTCTCACAAAAAAAAAGTAGGCTACCTGTTCCAGTGGGCTGAGCAGACCAGGTAGCCTTAAGAACTGCTGCTCCCTTGGGCCGCAATGGCCAACTTTCACTTTCGTGACCTATAGGTCACGGAGCTGCACGGAGAAACTGTGCGTCTATCACAGCATGCAAGGAAGCAAGGAAGCGACAGGGGGGCGGGGCCAGGAAGATAGAGCTGCCCAATGGCCGCTCTGGAAACCCTGCAGGAATGCCCCTGGCTGGCGTTTTGAACAGGGAATCCCTCTCCCTGTACACCAGGAAAGAAGACGGCACACAGAAGGCTATTTCAAGTAATCTGTATTGAGTGCATACAGTTACAGAGTGTCAGGACACGACATGTTTCGGGCCACGCCCTTCCTCAGGTTTGCCCCTCCCAGCACACATGACACCCTTATACCCCACCCACAGGAAGTCACCTGTATCAGGTGACCAAATTGAAATTTCTAATAAACAATCAATCACATATTACAAAATAGACCTAAACAAACAAGGGAACTACACCATAAGGTGTCTACCCCAGATAATCCCGAGGATAGCCTACCCCCTTATTTTAAAGTCCATACATCTTAAATCTTGTTCTTCACAAAGTCCATCAATTTAGAATATGATCCTGTATGAGTAACAGAGAGCAGCCAACATTCTGTACCTAAAAAGAGAGGACAGTCAGAGGAAACATTTCAAGCTCAGGCACTCATTTAAACCGTTGGGGTCAACACAGTTAAACCTCCTGATCCATTTAGCCTCACATTGGAGTAATTTCTTTTTTCTGTCTCCCCCTCTTGAGAACACCGGAACATCATCAACAACAAACCACCGCAGCTGAGCCGCGGTGTGCTGTTTTTTCAGGAAGTGACGTGAGACAGATGTCTCATATTCCTTTTTACCTGCTGCAAAATTAGATATATCCCTTTTGTGTTCCTGAATTCTTTTCTTTACCTCCCGCTCCGTCTTTCCTATGTAGGCATACCCACAGGGACACTTGAGCCCATACACAACGTATGTGCTCAAGCAGGTGTACCTGTCCCTAATGGGTATCCTCTCGCCGGTCGACGGATGGGAGATAAATGGACCTTTCAAAATTGCGTTGCAGCAATTGCAGCCAAGACAGGGAACAGTTCCCCTCCTCTGTGGAGGAACCCCCCTCCCTGGACGTGGCTGTATATCAGTTTTACTGACCCAACTGCGTATGGTTCTCCCCCTCCGGTAGGCAAACACCGGCGGATCCCCGAACAGTCTCCCAAACTCCGGATCCTGTCCGAGGATCGGCCAGTATCTCCACACCACAGAACGGATCCGCCCCGACAAAAAACCAAAGTCACAAACAAAGGGGATTCTACTAGAACCCTGTTTCACTTTTGGCAACATAAGGCTACTCCTGTCTACAGCCCGTACTTCCTCACTGACTTGTCGAAGGACACCCTCATCATAACCCTTCTCTGTCATTTTTTTAATGAGTCTCTCAGCTGCCTCATCGTAGTCCCCGATTCTCGAGGAGATCCGACGCGCCCTAAGGAATTGTCCTTTAGGGATACCTTTTTTCACCGTCGCTGCGTGAAAACTATCGGTGCGCAATAAATTATTGCGCTCCGTAGGTTTCTGAAAAAGTTAGTGGTGTACCTGCAGAAGTTGGCACCGGCTTCCAGGTCTAGAGTCACAGACCTGGTCTAGGTGTGAGTCTAGTGTGATTTTATATACAATCCCTCTCCCTGTGTTTACTTCCGAGATAGCGACAAATGTTGCTAATTTTGGGGGGCTATAGTGCGGTCGTGGGGGGCAGAGAGCGGAAGGGTGGAGACACAGAGGCATGTCATGAGGCAGAGAACATGCCTCTGTGTCCCAACTGCCCACCTCGGGTTCCCTTTAAAGAACCACTATCACAAAAATTGTAAAATTTAAAATACATGTGAACACATGCAAATAAGAAATACATTTCTTCCAGAGTAAAATGATCCATTAATTACTTTTCTCCTATGTTGCTGTCACTTACTGTAAGTAGTAGAAATCTGACAGATCCGACAGGTTTTGGGCTAGTTCATCTCTTCATGGGGGAGTCTGAGCATGGCCTGTATTCTCTATAAAGACACTCCCTGAAAAGGATTTATAAAAAGATGCTGGGCAGCCTCCCTGCTAGCTGCACAATTTTTTTTGACAGTTTGACAGAGCAACTGCCATTCACTAAGTGCTTTTGAAAATAAAAAAACCCAGAGAATCCCCCATGAGGAGATGGGCTAGTCCAAAACCTGTCAGTTCTGTCAGATGGTAAAGGGGGAAGAGGCGCCCAGAGCAAATAAAATACGTTAAAAACAAATAAAATGAAAAAAGTGAGGTGGCTTACCTCAATGAAGACAAATTCACGTATTAATAGAATTTTATTGCACTGGCAACGCGTTTCGTGGGTGCATACCCACTTCCTCAGGCCAAATAGCAGTGCCTAATAGCAGGGGCGTAGCAATAGGGGTTGCAGAGGTTGCGACCGCATCGGGGCCCTTGGGCCAGAGGGGCCCCGAAGGGCCCTCCCTCAACTACAGTATTGGCTCTCTATTGGTCCTGTGCTCATAAAAATCACTTCTATAGATACTTTGAATAGTGGTAATCATTAAGAAAATTTTCCCCATCCCCTTCTTGCATCTCTGACACTGTAGTTGCCATTGGCAGGTTTTGGTGCGCCGTATCAATAGTTATGTATAGAGTGCTTGGGGGGCCCCATGGTAAAACTTGCATCGGGGCCCACAGCTCCTTAGCTACGCCACTGCCTAATAGTGCTTGTAGCCACAATAGAGGTGCCTTATTTGTGGCTACAAGCACTATTAGGCACTGCTATTTGGCCTGAGGAAGTGGGTATGCACCCACGAAACGCTTTGCCAGTGCAATAAAATTCTATTAATACGTGAATTTGTCTTCATTGAGGTAAGCCACCTCACTTTTTTCATTTTATTTGTTTTTAACGTATTTTATTTGCTTTGGGCGCCTCTTCCCCCTTTACCTTGTGCCTTCACCCTCCTTTTGGAGGGGGATCAACCCTCTTTGACCAGTTTAGGTCATTTGAGGTTTGCTTTTTATCAAGAGTGCGACCATCACCAGCTCTGTCTGGTCACCCGAGTGGAGTCGGGGTTATTCATCTCCACCTGCTTCTAGTGGTCGGTTGCCCTTCTGCAACCCACCTTTGTGAGTATAATACATTCGCATATTTTACATGCTTCTGGTACTGTGACATACGGCACCATTTGGGCTCCTGTTGTCTCTGTGTTTTCTTCCTGCAGGGTGCAATTTTTATTATCCCTACTTTTTGTCAGTTCTGTCAGATATTTACTGTACGTGACAGCAACATAGGAGAAAAGTAATATATGGCTTATTTTACTCTGGAAGAAATGTACTACTTATTAGCCGGGGTCGAGTCCTGTGTGAACGCGGGTGGACGAAGTCCACTTACTTTTATTGGAGAGTGGACGTCGTCCACCCTAGCATATATGGAGGGGAGCAGCGCAGTGGAGAGGAGCATTGTGCAGAGCAGTGGGGAAGGGCGGACATCTCCCCCCCCCTTCCCTCACCTTGGGGCTCCTCCTTCTGGCTCTCTTCTCCAAAACATTTGCAGTGGCGGTGGCTGGCAGCGGGCATCAGTGGGCTGGACTTACCTCCTCCTGCTCCGGCGAGTTGAGTACACCAATACACCTAGCTACATATACTGGGGACACCTATACACCTGGCTACATATACTGGGGACACCTATACACCTGGCTACATATACTGGGCACATGTACCCCTGGCTATACTGGGGACACCTATACACCTGGCTATATATACTGGGGGCACCTACACACCTGGCTGCATATACTGGGCACATATACACCTGGCTATACTGGGGGCACCTATACACCTGGCTACATATACTATGGACACCTGGCTATACTGGGGACACCTGAACACCTGGTTACATATACTGGGGACACCTGGCTATACTGGGGACACCTATAGACCTGGCTACCTATTCTGGGGACATCTTTACACCTGGCCACCTATTCTGGGGACATATATACACCTGGCCACCTATTCTGGGAATATCTATACACCTGGCCACCTATTCTGGGAATATTTATACACCTGGCCACCTATTCTAAATACATCTAGACACCTGGCTACCTATTCTGGTGACATCTCTACACCTGGCCACCTATTCTGGGACAACTATACACATGGCTACTTATACTGGGGACACCTATAGACCTGGCTAGGTATACTGGGGGTACCTATTTTGGGGGAACTGCTGTCCGATCTGTATTTTTTGGGGAACAGCTGATGCCAGATTACGTGTATTTTGGGGAACCGCTGCCAGATTGTGTATGTTGGGGGACCACTGCTGCCAGATTACATGTATTTTGGGTGTTATGTGTATTTTGGGTGATCTACTGCCAGGTTTCGCGTATTTTGGGGAACTGCTTCCAGATTATGTGTATGTTGGGGGAACTACTGCTGCTAGATTGTCTATTTTGGGGGGAACCACTGCCAAATTATCTGTATTTTGGAGGAACCTCTGCCAGATTATGTGTATTTTTGGTGAAATGCTGTCAGATTACATCTACTTTTAGGGGATACACTACGACAGAGCTCAAACTTCCCCTGGCAGACCTTTTATACCACTGCTAAGGCCATGTATATTTGGCCCCACCCATGACCATGCCCACGCTATGCTTAAGCATGCCCATTTTTTGGTGCGCCGCGCTACGCGCAGAGGCTTTTAGGGTGAGTCCACTCACCTCTTTTTCCAGGACTAGACCCCTGCTTATTAGTATGTGTTTACATGTACAGTGGAGGAAATAATTATTTGACCCCTCACTGATTTTGTAAGTTTGTGCAATGACAAAGAAATGAAAAGTCTCAGAACAGTATCATTTCAATGGTAGGTTTATTTTAACAGTGGCAGATAGCACATCAAAAGGGAAATCGAAAAAATAACCTTAAATAAAAGATAGCAACTGATTTGCATTTCATTGAGTGAAATAAGTTTTTGAACCCTCTAACAATAAAAGACTTAATACTTAGTGGAAAAACCCTTGTTTGCAAGCACAGAGGTCAAACGTTTCTTGTAATTGATGACCAAGTTTGCACACATTTTAGGAGGAATGTTGGTCCACTCCTCTTTGCAGATCATCTCTAAATCCCTAAGGTTTCGAGGCTGTCTCTGTGCAACTCTGAGCTTGAGCTCCCTCCATAGGTTTTCTATTGGATTAAGGTCCGGAGACTGACTAGGCCACTCCATGACCTTAATGTGCTTCTTCTTGAGCCACTCCTTTGTTGCCTTTGCTGTATGTTTTGGGTCATTGTCGTGCTGGAACACCCATCCACGACCCATTTTCAGTTTCCTGGCAGAGGGAAGGAGGTTGTCGTTCAGGATTTCACGATACATGGCTCCGTCCATGTTCCCGTTAATGCGATTAAGTTGTCCTGTGCCCTTAGCAGAAAAACACCCCCAAAGCAAAATGTTTCCACCCCCATGCTTGACGGTGGGGATGGTGTTTTGGGGGTCATAGGCAGCATTTTTCTTCCTCCAAACACAGCGAGTTGAGTTAATGCCAAAGAGCTCTATTTTGGTCTCATCAGACCACAGCACCTTCTCCCAGTCACTCACAGAATCATTCAGGTGTTCATTGGCAAACTTCAGACGGGCCTGCACATGTGCCTTCTTGAGCAGGGGGACCTTGCGAGCCCTGCAGGATTTTAATCCATTGCGGTGTAATGTGTTTCCAATGGTTTTCTTGGTGACTGTGGTCCCTGCTAATTTGAGGTCATTCACTAACTCCTCCCGTGTAGTTCTAGGATGCTTTTTCACCTTTCTCAGAACCATTGACACCCCACGAGGTGAGATCTTGCGTGGAGCCCCAGAGCGAGGTCGATTGGTGGTCATTTTGTGCTCCTTCCATTTTCGAACAATCGCACCAACAGTTGTCACCTTTTCTCCTAGCTTCTTGCTAATGGTTTTGTAGCCCATTCCAGCCTTGTGCAGGTCTACAATTTTGTCTCTGACATCCTTGGACAGCTCTTTGGTCTTTCCCATGTTGGAGAGTTTGGAGCCTGCTTGATTGATTGATTCTGTGGACAGGTGTCTTTTATACAGGTGACTAGTTAAGACAGGTGTCCTTAATGAGGGTGACTAATTGAGTAGAAGTGTCTAACCACTCTGTGGGAGCCAGAACTCTTAATGGTTGGTAGGGGTTCAAAAACTTATTTCACTCAATGAAATGCAAAACAGTTGCTATCTTTTATTTAAGGTTCTTTTTTCGATTTTCCTTTTGATGTGCTATCTGCCACTGTTAAGATAAACCTACCATTGAAATGATACTGTTCTGAGACTTTTCATTTCTTTGTCATTGGACAAACTTACAAAATCAGTGAGGGGTCAAATAATTATTTCCTCCACTGTATGTGAAATTTTACGATTTTTGCGATAGTGGTCTTTTAACCCTAACCATCCCCCACCTACTTCTAACACAAACCATGCCCCACTCACAATTATCTTACACCTGAGTGTAGTGAAACACTTGTGGCCTACTGCTCTCAGAATGCCCCCGAGAGTGCTATCCATACCACCTTGCTGCCCATATACATCACAGGGGCAAAACATTATCAACTAAGAGATCATACAAATTTGGCCATCGATCACCCGACCCTTTGTATTTTCTCTGCAGAAAAGTCTAGTGTCAGGTAGGATAGCAATTGATAGATCACAAAACGAACAGTTGATCAATTCCACGGATGACAACTCAGGAATGCCTGAGGGTGCAGAGACCCAGAGGAAAGCCCTATCTACGCCACCAAACAAATAGGTTTAGTAAAAGCTGCAGGTGGGTGTCCTGGTGTGCCATCTTAGAGTTAATTTCAGTACTTATGGATAGTGTTTCCCACTTGGGTCTCCGCGACGTCAGGCAGCACTGAGCTGTCGTCTTGGAATAGGATCAACTGTTTGTTTTGTAACTTAGCTGCTATCCTATCTGACAGTACTTTTCTGGGGGGAAAATACAGAGTGGCTGCTGGTCGACGGCTTAATACGTATGTACTCAATTAATAAATAAGTGAATATGTATTGCAACTTTAAAGTACTGGTTATAAATATTGATCAAGTACATTTAAGTCAAAATACAAATAAATAATGCACAGATACTGAAGTAATCTTGCAAATAATTTCATGAAACAACAGTGCATATTTGCTTGTAAACCTAAGTAGCAAAAGCCCAAAGAGAATAAAGAATTGAATAGAACAAAGGCACACATGTAATAAAGGCGCAGTCCGCAGTGGTAATTTGGGCACTGGAGATATCTGCTAGTAGAATATCTGTAAAATTACTCCCCCCCCCCCCCCCGTTAACCAATGTGCCACCTGCGCCCACTTTACCTGCTTAGCAATAAAGTGCTTACTGGGAAAATGAAGACCCCCAACATACACGCTGTGCCCCGACTCAGTACCAGTAATAAGAGTAAGCTTTCGTATTGTAATGGACCTGACTCCAGTGTGCCATTTTTCATGCATACTTACAGCAACACAATTCACTTATTTACTTACTATGTATATATACAGTATATATATATATATATATATATATACTATATATATATATATATATATATATATACTGTATATATATATATATATATATATACATATATATATATATATATATATATATATATGTTTCTTTTTTCTTATATAGTTCTCTAATACACCTGTTGTACACCTGATTTTTGCATGGGTTGGGGTGCAATGCCATGCTCTGGCGCCAACAGGGACATATGCATATTGCCGCCCCTCCGCTCAGTGAATGTACTCCCTGCTAGACAAGAATTATGTCACAGGGATTCCTGTCAGTCTGCGCATGTGCGCTACAATGCACCACTCCCTGTTGTTCAGACTTACTGCGTTGCCCATTGACTTCCATTATCCCAAGCACTGTGTGTTAAAGGACCACTGTCGCGAAAACATTAACATTTTAAATATATGGAAACACATACAAATAAGAAGCATGTTTCTTCCAGAGTAAAATGAGCTATGAATTACATTACGCCCATGTTGCTGTCACTTACAGCACGTAGTAGAAATCTGATATTTACGACAGTTTTGAGCTAGTCCACCTCTCTATAGGGGATTCATAGCATGGCCTTTATTCTTTATAAAGAAACTACTTGAAAAAGATTTATACAAAGATGCTGGCCAGCTTCCCTGCTCGCTGCACACTTTTTTGACAGTTGGACGGAGCACCTGCCATTCACTAAGTGCTTTTGATAAAGAAAGAAAACCCTGACAATCCCCTAAGAGGAGATGGGCCAGTCCAAAGCCTGTCAGTTCTGTCAGATATTTACTACATACTGTAAGTGACGGCAACACAGGAGAAAAGTAATTTATGGCTCATTTTATTCTGGAAGAAACATACTTTTTATGTGTATATGTTTACATATAGTGGGATGCGAACGTTTGGGCAACCTTGTTAATCGTCATTTTTTATCGCAACAACCAACGATTTATACAGGAAAATCATGTCAGTTAAATATATTGTATAGAAGACACACACAGTGATATATGAGAAGTGAAATTGAGTTTATTGGATTTACAGAAAGTGTGCAATAATTGTTTAAACAAAATTAGGCAGGTGCATATATTTGGGCACCACAAAAAAGAAATGAAATCAATATTTAGTAGATCCTCCTTTTGCAGAAATTACAGCCTCTAAACGCTTCCTGTAGGTTCCAATGAACGTCTGGATTTTGCTTCAAGGTATTTTGGATTATTCCTCTTTACAAAACATCTCTAGTTCATCCAGGTTTGATGGCTTCCGAGCATGGACAGCTCTCTTTAACTCACACTACAGATTTTCAATTAAATTCAGGTCTGGGGACTGAGATGGCCATTCCAGAACGTTGTACTTGTTCCTGTAACGATTGTGGAATCGTCTCCGTGGTCAGCGCACCAGACGTGCGCTGACACGGTGGATTTCCTCCACAAGCGTATAAATTTGCAGGACCCCAGCAGTAGGTGCAATGCACCTGCAAAGGGAAATTCCTGACGGCAGGTGGAGCTGTGGAGTGCAGAGGAACAGCTCCTCTGCTCTACCACACACGCCAGACAGGAATTGTACGAAGGGAAGAACTGTAATCGCAAGAGAAGCGATTGAGAGTGAGCACAGAGACAGATTGTGTGTGTGCATAAAAATAGTCGCCAACCTGCGACTGTGCACACACCACAGCAGATACGAAGCAGGAACGCGATCGCGAGAGGTGCGATTGCCAAGCGTGACACAAGGCTACAGCAAGGCGGAGCACGAGAGTAGCAAAGGCACAGCAAATCATACAATGAGGAAATACGGAAAATAACAAACGCTAGCTAACCGCGAACACCGCACTCATTCGCAACAGTGCACGCGGTTATGCGCGGTCTCCACGTGATAAGCACAATAGAGACAAGCACGCCTAACTAACCATCGACAGACAAACATGAAACAGAGGACGCGAACGCTTGCTTAACGGTTACCTCACCGAGCCTCCAGCAAGCGTCCGTAGCAGACAAGACAGACACACGAAAACAGGGACAAGCGAGAGATAGGATCCACAGCACCAGCGAGAAGCGAGTGCGATCCAGGTACAGAATAGCAGAACAGAAGGATCCACAGCACTAGCAAAAAGTGGCTAGCGCGATCCCAGGAGACAGAACAGAAGGATCCCCAGCGCTAGCGAAAAGTGGCTAGCGCGATCCCAGGAGACAGAACAGAAGAGATAGCTGGTAGCAACCGCTGCACCAGCTATACTCCAAGAACAGAGATCAGAACCATTTCCTGTCGACCACCGCTGGGACAGGACAACAGCAACAGAACAAACAAACAGATAAACAATCCTAACTGCACTAGGGAAATCTGCCTAGCACAGCTTCCAGGAATTACTCTAAGATAACTTCAACAAGAAGTAGCATGGCTGACACTCTCTAGGAGTGTGTACTACAAACCCTGAAGGAATGACCATCAAAGGACTGTGGGTAATTCCAACCTTTATACTGCCAGTCATCGCAGGAGGCAGGTAGGGGATTTGCATAACGAATGTATCCAAATTCCTCAGCAGCAAGCTGCAGAACTGACAAAATGTCTCTCTTAAAGAGACCTGCAGAATGCAGACGTGAACAGTGATCAAAACGCTGCCTGTCTGCACAGGCAGCTGAGCAGATTCTCACAGTACCCCCCCCCCCCCCTTCTAGGGTCGAATTCCAGACGACCCTCAAAACTGATATCTCCAAACCACTCTAACAGAAGACTCATGAAGGTCGGGGCAGCCCGACAAGGTCCAATTCCAGAGTCAGTCCACCCGAAACCGACCTCATCGGAAACAGAAGCCACCGAAACATGCCCATCAGTACTATCAGTCTCAGTATAACACCCATCAGGACTGTGAACGCCAGAGAAGAAGCCATCGACACCCTCCAGACAATACCCACCACCTTCCAAGGAGTGTCCGAAAATACCAAATCTGCCACAAAACCTGTTCGAAGTGTCTCTTTCAAAACAAAAGCCGCTGTTGATCGTATTCAGGGTACCAAGCAAAACTTCTCTCGGAATCTCCCAGAACGCCTTGAAGCTCCGCAGAGATTCCAAGAAGCCAGAACGCTCACCAGGCTCACATGGAGAGCTACCAAGCACCCCCATGGAACCTATGACAGTTCCAGATTCAGAATTAGCAGGACACCCATCAAGATCAGGACTTTCAAAGACCACTTCTGGGCATGCAAGCAGGCAGGCTAAATCAGAACATGTCTCCACCGAGGAAGCATCTGAGTACGCTGGTAACCGAGGTACACTTGGGCTTTCTGGGTCACAGAGCACACTGGGGTACACCAGCACAGGAGAAACCTCAGGACATGTTGGGGAATTGCCAACCTCAGAGTCCGGCACGACAAGACCAGAACCAGTACCGGGCAGAGAATCATCATGAGTGGAGGTCACAGGCACTGGACTTTCAAAAAGAAGACTCGGATATAATTTCAGAAATTTCTGTGACAATAATATCATCATTGACTACATATGAGTGAAGCTCCATCAGAGCTGAAAAGGTAGCCAGCAAGGCAGCAATGCCTACGGAAGAGGGTAACACCTCAGAAGGACTTGGGGGGCAGGAGACATCTCCTACAAGTTCTGCACCCTTTGGGAGGAACTCGGAGACCTCTAGAACATCAAACAAGACCTCAGGAAAATCATTTTTCAAGTTTTCTAGGAAGGATTCTGAACTATCCATGTTACAGGGCAAAACTGGAACTTTATCTTGTGAACAGGGCAGATGTCCCAAGGAAGGTTCCACCATAAACTGAGATTGAATTTCATAATCATGAGGGGAATGTACAGGCATATTCACTGGACCACACACTGACTCCCTAACTTCCTTCTCACTGAACCAAGAATTCTGCGTAGCAGTCAAACTAGCTTGAAATTCCAAAAGTGCAGAAAAACAGGTGAAAATAGCAGCAATACCTAGACGAGCCTCTAGGGGCACTGCAGGAGATATTGTACAAGGCAATATTGACTCATCCAGAGTACAGGGTGGAGAGTCAGAACTTTCTTCAAAGCAAGAAAGGGGTTCCCAAATGTCAGTGTGATTGGACATCATATTGTTATTCATGGTACAGGGCAGGCTCAGAGAAACCTTCTCTGGACCCAGCAAAAATGCTTCAGAGTCAGATTCGTAAAACCAAAGTGCTGTCTCACTCTTAGACTCGGCTAACGATGTCGAATCCGAGGAGACAGAACGCAAAATTTGCGGATCCAAGATCGCTTTAGGTTGCGAAACTGATGCTTCCATAGCGCAAACCTCCGCGATCTGCGTAGCAGACTGCAAGGCATCTAGGACAGAAACACTGGAGCAACTGTCATTAGGCAACAGGTCTTCACAGGTGTGAACAGAATAAGACATAGATTCATTTGCAAAAGAAGTGGCGACAACAACAGAAGAAACTTTATTAGACACATCCATAATTTTCTTAAAGTTGCATAACTTAGGAATTTTCCCCATAGCAGGTTCATAAATGGACGATCTCAGAGAACCTGAGGGAAAATATCTGTCTCTTTTAGACAAAGGACCACACAGACCTTTTGCAGCCATACGTGCGGTGGCGACATCAGACCGCATTGGTTCAACTTCCACACAAGCAACTGCTCTGAACGACTTGCACTCAGGCTTCAAACACTCAGTAGCTTTGGGAAAGGAAATGCATTCAGAACTCACTTTCTTTAAATCCAGAGGATTGGAACAATCGTCCGTTGACAATGTGTTTTTACAAGAATTAGCAGATTGAAGCGCATGTAGTTCATCCAAAATCATTCTCCACACGTCAAACAGCGGAGTCACAAAGTCAGAGATACATTCACCAGTCTTGATTAAAGTGCACGCAGACTCAATGCACGCATACAAAACTGCTTCATTTTTAGAAAGATAATGATTGCAAAACGATCTCCAATCACCTTCCAATTCATAGACCAGGAGCTCGATCTCCCATTTCTCAAACGGGGGCTCCCATGCACACTTAACAAAGGATGAACAATCATAGTGCGCACAGTCTACAGATGGAACTGGAGCAGGAACAGAACGGGAAACTTTTACCTCTTTATTGGGATCAATTGATTGGTGTGTGTGTAATTCATCCAAAATCGTCTGCCATACAAACATCACCATATCCACAACACACTCGTCACATTCATCAGAAACAATCAAAAGGTACATAGAGTCAAGACAATCATTCAAGACATCTTCGCTTTTTGCGATGTAAAAATCGCAAAAGGTTTTCCAATCAAAATCAAATTCTTCCACCAAGGCCCCGATTTCCCATGAGGCGAATGGTGGTTCAAACAACCCGGTATCTAAATAATCTCCATATGGGTGGGGATCAGGAACGAGAACAGATTTTTTAACTGCCTTAATATAGTGTGCGATCCTACCTATAATAGGATCCACATACGCTTTTGTCTCAGGCAATGACATCTGAAGCAAATCAAAGGTTCCCTCTGCCCTGGGAATTTTGGTTTGGCTGGTCATTCTGTAACGATTGTGGAATCGTCTCCGTGGTCAGCGCACCAGACGTGCGCTGACACGGCGGATTTCCTCCACAAGCGTATAAATTTGCAGGAACCCAGCAGTAGGTGCAATGCACCTGCAGAGGGAAATTCCTGATGGCAGGTGGAGCTGTGGAGTGCAGAGGGACAGCTCCTCTGCTCTACCACACACGCCAGACAGGAATTGTACGAAGGGAAGAACTGTAATCGCAAGAGAAGCGATTGAGAGTGAGCACAGAGACAGATTGTGTGTGTGTGTGCATAAAACTAGTCGCCAACCCGCGACTGTGCACACACCACAGCAGATACGAAGCAGGAACGCGATCGCGAGAGGTGCGATCGCCAAGCGTGACACAAGGCTACAGTAAGGCGGAGCACGAGAGTAGCAAAGGCACAGCAAATCATACAATGAGGAAATACGGAAAATAACAAACGCTAGCTAACCGCGAACACCGCACTCATTCGCAACAGTGCACGCGGTTACGCACGGTCTCCACGTGATAAGCACAATAGAGACAAGCACGCCTAACTAACCATCGACAGACAAACATGAAACAGAGGACGCGAACGCTTGCTTAACGGTTACCTCACCGAGCCTCCAGCAAGCGTCCGTAGCAGACAAGACAGACACACGAAAACAGGGACAAGCGAGAGATAGGATCCACAGCACCAGCAAGAAGCGAGTGCGATCCAGGTACAGAGTAGCAGAACAGAAGGATCCCCAGCACTAGCGAAAAGTGGCTAGCGCGATCCCAGGAGACAGAACAGAAGAGATAGCTGGTAGCAACCGCTGCACCAGCTATACTCCAAGAACAGAGATCAGAACCATTTCCTGTCGACCACCGCTGGGACAGGACAACAGCAACAGAACAAACAAACAGATAAACAATCCTAACTGCACTAGGGAAATCTGCCTAGCACAGCTTCCAGGAATTACTCTAAGATAACTTCAACAAGAAGTAGCATGGCTGACACTCTCTAGGAGTGTGTACTACAAACCCTGAAGGAATGACCAGCAAAGGACTGTGGGTAATTCCAACCTTTATACTGCCAGTCATCACAGGAGGCAGGTAGGGGATTTGCATAACGAATGTATGCAAATTCCTCAGCAGCAAGCTGCAGAACTGACAAAATGTCTCTCTTAAAGAGACCTGCAGAATGCAGACGTGAACAGTGATCAAAACGCTGCCTGTCTGCACAGGCAGCTGAGCAGATTCTCACAGTTCCACTGCGTAAATGCCTTGGTGGATTTTGCGCTGCGTTTAGGGTCCTTGTCTTGTTGAAAGATCCAGCCCTCGCACAGCTTCAGCTTTTTCATTGATTCCTGGACATTGGTCTCCGGAATCTGCTAAAACTGAGTGGAATCCATGCGTCCCTCAACTTTTACAAGATTCCCAGTCCCTGCACTGGCCACACAGCCCCACAGCATGATGGAATCACCACAGTATTTTACTGTAGATAGAAGGTGTTTTTCTGGGAATGCTTTGTTGTTTTTCCTCCACGCATAATGCTCCTTGTTATGCCCAAATAACTGAATTTTAGTTTCATCAGTCCACAGCACCTTATTCCAAAATGAAGCTGGCTTGTCCAAATGTGCTTTGGCATACCTGAAGCGGCACTGTTTGTGCTGTGGGTGGAGAAAAGGCTTCCTCTGCATCACTCTCGCATACAGCATCTCCTTGTGTAAAGTGTGCCAAATGGTTGAATGATGCACAGCGACTCCATCTGCAGCAAGATGATGTTGTGGGTCTTTGGTGCTGGTCTGTGGGTTGACTCTGAGTGTTCTCACCATTCGTCGCTTCTGTTTATCTGAGAATTTTCTTGGTCTGCCACTTCGAGTCTTAACTTGAACTGAGCCTGTGGTCTTCCATTTCCTCAGTATGTTCCTAACTGCGGAAACCGACAGCTGAAAACTCTGAGAAAGCTTTCTGTATCCTTCCCCTAAACCATGATGGTGAACAATCTTTGTCTTCAGGTCATTTGAGGGTTGTTTTGAGCCCCCCACGTTGCTACACTTCAGAGTAAATTAAAAGAGGAGGGAAACTTAAGGCTCATACACACATCAGACTATAGTCTTTGGAAAATGAAAGATCACAGACCAATCTTACCACCCTTCATGCAGTATGAGAGCCATACCTTCACAGTCTTTTCTATGGAGCTGAACTCCCCATCTGAAAAAAATCTTTGCAAGATGCTGCACACACAGATGCTGTACAGACACAAAAGATCAGTATCTGCAAAAGATTTGTTCCTGCCAAAGATCCGTTCCTGCAAATTGCATTCATAGTCTGAGATCTGCAGATCATCATACACACCTTGTTTAACTGACATTCATCTGCAGATCAGACAATCATCTGCAGATCTGAAAACCCATCCTGGTTGATCTGATCTGCAGATGAATGTTAGTTTAACAAGGTGTGTATGATGATCTGCAGATATCATAGACTATGAATGCATTTTGCAGGAACGGATCTTTTGCAGGAACAGATCTTTTGCAGATACTGATCTTTTTAATGTCTACAGCATCTTTGTGTGCAGCATCTTGCAAAGATTTCTGTCTGATGGGGAGTTCAGCTCCATAGAATAGACTGTGTAGGTATGGCTCTCATACTACATGGAAGGGGGTAAAATTGGTCTGTGATCTTTCATTTTCCAAAGACTATGGTCTGATGTGTGTATGAGCCTTTACAATTGACCTTCTTAAATACTCTTTCTCATAATTGGATTCACCTGTGTATGTAGGTCAGGCGTCACTGAGCTTACCGAGCCAATTTGAGTTCTATTATTATTAGCTCTAAATGTTTTGGAATCAATAAAATGACAACAGTGCCCAAATGTATGCACCTGCCTAATTTTATTGACACAATTATTGCACACTTTCTGTAAATCCAATAAACTTCATTTCACTTCTCAAATATCACTGTATGTGTCTCCTATATGATATATTTGACATTTTTTTATCGTAACAACCAACAATTTATACAAGAAAATCATGACAATTAACAAGGTTGCCCAAACTTTTACATCCCACTGTATATTTAACATTTTATGTTTTTCGAGACAGTAGTCTTTTAACCTCTTAAGGACCGCAGTGTTAAACCCCCCCTAGTGACTATGCAATTCTTTACAAATAAGGCCACTGCAGCTTTAAGGGCTCGCTGCAGGGCCGCACAATTCAGCACACAAGTGATCCCCACCCCCCTTTTCTGCCCACCAACAGAGCTCCCTGTTGGTGGGCTATGATTGCTCCCAGGATGTTTATTTTTTTTATACAAATATTGTTTTCTTTTTTTTTTTTTTATAAATAAATGTATTTTTTTTAAATATTTTTTTCGTCCCCCCTCCCTCCCTCCTACAGCCAGCCAATAACAGCGATCGGCTGTCATAGGCTTCAGCCTAAGACAACGGATCGCTCCTGTCTCCCCCAGGGGGACAGCCAAGTGATACGGCTCTCCCCAGTACAGTGCTGCCTTAGATCGCAGCGCTACAGTCTTATTAGACAACAGTTTCGCCGTCTAACAGCCTCCAAGAGGCGCTGGGAGACTGATGGCGGAGCAATCCCCGCCCCCAGCACTTCACGGCGATCAACGTGTAAATAAATACTTGCTCTACTTACAAAACATATGTATTGTACTGTCCACATTTTGATTTCAGTGAAAAAATAAAACTACTCCAGACATTTTCCATATTTAGTGCCTCTGACTGAAGCCAATCCTGATGTAATTTCCTCCCTTATTCTTTTTTTCTCCTCTGCCTGAAATGGTGTATGCATTGCCCGCTCTCTTACCCACTGAGCTCTGCACTGCACTGTCATATCTAGTTTGCTTTGAAAACACATGTAAGCAGAGCATACATCAGATTTCAGCAGCTTCTGAAAAGGGGTGAGGTGATTTAGCTTCTATTTCTCTTCTGAATCTAATGTCACACAATCTCCCTGAACTGCCCTCAGCCAATCAGCAAGGAGCAGGAATGTGTGAGGGGAAGAAAGGGAGATAACAAGGCCTTCTTTAGCTTCCCTCTCTCTAGCAATGTACGAGGAAAGCTCCGGGAAGAAGGGGGGGGGGAGGGGGAGACTGAGATAAGATTCATTACTGCAGACATATTTACAATTACATTGGAATGCTTGCAACAAGACAGGCAAAAAGGGCACCGGACATTTGGGCGACGTTATAGACTGTAATGTGAATTACGGCTATAGCAGCGCTCAGAGAGTAATTTGGTTGCGGGCAAAAGACGAAGCTTAAATTACGAAAAAACAGCGCAATTCAGCCACCAGCAATAGCTGGTGGCTGAATTGCGCTTTACCCCTGAGTCCATGGTGGCCCGGAGCGGGAATAATAATTAACGTCGCCTGGAAATTTGCAATAGCAGGGTTTTCCAACTTCACCCTGCGCCCAAATGTCCCGGTGCCCTTTTTGCATGTATGCTGCTTGCAATGCAGGGGCATGATGTAAACTAGTTAATAAACACATAGCAGTGGGTAATTGGAATTTGCTTTTATGGCTGTTAATCCCTCTTTAATGTTCCTTATTATAACTTATGGTGGGACAAACAGAGTTGTAAAGTAATTACACCTGATATCAATAAGAATTCCTTATTTGCCTGTTACGAATTTACTTATTTGTACATACTCAATTGCATGGTGTAACCTCTGGGAGATGTCATCAAGACAGACATTGCCCAGGTCCAGTACTCTGAATTCCCTGACAGACTGAGACATTTTAAGAATTCATCATTAACCATTTCAGCCGCCCAGACGTGAAGCTCACGTCCGGGCGGCTGCTCTCCCGCGCACCCGCGCTTCGGCGCGCTCCCGTGCTCGATCGCGGGAGCGCCCCCGTTGTGCCCCCCGGTAGCCCTGGGATCAGTGAAAGGGAACATGGTTCTCGATCACCGATCCCTTTCCACTTCATGAAGTGCATTAACCGCATAACGCCCGCATTAACAGTACCAAATTATGACAAAATCAGCTGAATTCCTCCGCCAGCAACAACTGGAAGCCAAATTGCATCTTACTCCTGAGTCCATGGCGGCCTGGAGGGGGAATAGTAATTGACGCTGCTGGGAGTTTTGCAGGAGCAGGGTGATGCAGGGAATACACGGTACGTTTTTGTACCGTGTCTCGAGCCAGCGGCTCGATGCCGGCGCGTCCCCGATCCTCCCCGCGGCCACCCGGATCGATTCCCGCTCGTCTCCGCGAGCGCTCCTTATCTTCCTTTCGTTTTTTGCCATTGTCCGCCCGCGGGTATCGAGCGAGAAATCAATCCGCGCGGTGATCGGACCTATCGGAAATTATCAATCGAGCCATCAGCGGCTCGATTGATAAAAAAAGAAAATGCCCAGCATGAGACATTTTTTTGGGCTTCACCCTACGTCCAGATTTCCCAGTGCCTTAATTACATTAATGGACTGTCATAGTTTATCAGAGAGTAAAGACAACAGCCCCCGTATTCTTCTCACTTCAGGTTCCCTTTTTAATGGAAAAGTGTGAATAGTCCCTTACATACAAGCTGGTCAGTTCTTGAATACATGAAATGCATAGATGAAAGGCTGGTAAATTATGGTATTGGTACAGGTGCGACAACACTGTATTTTCCCACCCAATTTACATGTTCAAAACAAAATTCATACATCTGTATCTTATTTCTTTAGTAAACACTGTTACCCTGTAACACTTAACACAATTATGAAGTGTCTGACTGTTTTGTACGCTGTACAGCGCTAAGGAAAGTGTTATTGCTAAATAAATAAAAATTACAATGATTAGGAAAAATAGGGATGTCCATGAAAAGATTTATTGTTAATGAAAAAATAATAAATTATTAATAAATGATGTTATGTATGAAAAAGCACTGTGTTAAAAGGTAGTAATGCCCAATATTGTGATTCAACTTCTGGACATTTGGACAGTCGTCATACTGTGATAATTATATATATATATATATATATATATATATATATATATATATATATATATATATATATATATTAATGTATAGTATATAAATCATACTAATATATATTAATGTATAGTATATAAATCATACTAGTACACAACATATTACATGAAAACAAGTGAAGTCATTTAGTAGCATCCAAAGTGATTTCTATAATTGTAGGGCATTTGCATGCTGCCAATTTCCTCAGTGACAACTGAGTGTACAGACAGTTTAAAAGCTCCCTCAAAAAAAAAAAAAAGTCGCTGACATTTTGTTTATATAGAAACATACAAATGGCCTCCCTCTGGAATAAGATACAAAACACGAACTATGTAGCTGATTAAACATGATTAGTGTCTCTTTATTGACATGAACCAGAACTACTGTGAAAGAATCCCAAGGGTGCCCAACATAGAAAAGCATCAAGGCAGGCAAATGGATACATAATTCCGTATACCCCCTGTGCCCCACTTACCAGACAGTCCGGAAACAATATCCCTTTTGGTGGTGAGAGAGAACCATTAGCTTGGTAGCCAGCCCAGCTCAGAGTACACTATGAGGCAGGTGGCTTCAGCAGAGACTACACCAGAATACCGTTTAGCACAGAGAGTTATGAAAGATAAAGCAGCATGATTCTTACTAATGTGTACAGGGCACAAATCCAAGTATTCTGTGCCGCACCCACATATGACATCAAAATATGAATGAAGAACATGGAATAAACCCACTGAAAAGGAAATAAAAGCTTGCTGGAGTCAGTCTCTACAGTGTGATACCTGAATTCTTCCAAAATTGCTTTCAATCATGGACTTAAGCATGAAAAACTAAAGCTGTCCATTTAAGTTTTAATGTTTTATATACAGGTAGTCCCCGGTTAACGAACGAGATATGGACTGTAGGTTCGTTCTTAACCTGAATCTGTTCTTAAGACAGAACATTGGGCCATTTCTGTCCCCTGTACCTCTTCTGTGCCCCCCTGTGCCTCCAGTAGCCCTCTGTGTCACCTCTGCCTTTTGTACCTGCTTATACAAGTTTAACAGCCATTTTTTCTTTGACTTTCTTCAAATCGATTTTCTCAAAAACTACAAGTACAATTTGGGAAAAAAATTGTTCCCATGGAAACACAGAATCCATGCCGCATATCAGCAGGTCGTTCGTAAGACGGGCATTCGTACGTCGGGGACTACCTGTACATATAATTCTATCATTATCGTTATTATTGCAGTGCCTCTCATAGAAATCTATGTCACCTTACCACATTACATTACAGCATACACCCACTACAAACAATTATAATTCTAAGGCAGGGAGCACATTAGTTGTTGCAATTTATATTTTATTTTTCCAATGCTGATATTCAAAGAGACACTGAAGCGAAAAAAAAAAATATGATATAATGAATTGGTTGTGTACTATGAATAATTACTAGAAGATTAGCAGCAAAGAAAATATTCTCATACTTTTATTTTCAGGTATATAGTGTTTTTTCTAACATTGCATTATCCTATAATATGTGCAGATTACACAACACTCAGCATTCAAAATGAGTCTTTCAGAGCAGTCTGTGAAGTAATGACATCTCCTCTAGCAGAGAAAAAGTAAACAGTTCAATTACAGTTGAGATAATAAAAGTCAGATAACAGCCCTCTCCATGACCAAGTTAGTCGGAGAGCTTAATAGCTTTTTTGCATAGAGATAACAACTGGAGTTTCTCAACTCTTCCTGTACTGGAAACAATTACACTGATGTATCTGATCTTGAAGAGAATCTGTATTGTTAAAATCGCACAAAAGTAAACATACCAGTGCGTTAGGGGACATCTCCTATTACCCTCTGTCACAATTTCACCGCTCCCCGCCGCATTAAAAGTAGTCAAAAACTGTTTTAAAAAGTTTGTTTATAAACAAACAAAATGGCCACCAAAACAGGAAGTAGGTTGATGTACAGCATGTCCACACATAGAAAATACATCCATACACAAGCAGGCTGTATACAGCCTTACTTCTGAATCTCAAGAGATCACTTGTGTGTGTTTACCTTCTGTCCCCAGCTTCTCTCATGCACTGAACATTACAGGCTTCCTGCAGACAGCTCTGCCTATGTCGTTAATTCCTCAGTATGTGACAGACCAGCTCCTTTCACAGCCTCCAGAGGAGGATTTTTATCCAGCTCTCTTCTATCACTGATAAGATAGCAGAGAAGCTGCTGGCTTATGTAAATAAAACACACACTGGAGTGTGCATAGAGGAACAGTTCAACACTGAAGAACTTGGCAGCCTTCAAGACACAGGCCGACAAGTCTGACAGGGGAAAGATACATTGATTTATTACAGAGATGGTTATAGTAGAAAGAGCTGCAGCAAGCCAGATCACATTAGAATAGGTTTAGGAACTTGTAGGATGGTAGAAAAAACGTTGTAATTTTTGTTACAGAGTCACTTTAATGTTTTTTTTCTTAGCTGTAGTACACATACAAATCATAATATCATCATTTTTTTTTCGCTTCAGTGTCTCTTTAAGCATGTGATCTTTTGTCTGTGTTTGTTTGTGATTTTTTTAGGGAAATACATTACGCAAATGTTTAAATAAAGCAGAAATTTCTCTAATTTTGAAATGGGGGGGGGGGGGGGGCATTTGGAAGACCGCTAAACATTTGAAATTCACCACTGACCTCAAATAGGTGTGTTCGCTGCCTTCATATAATATTAGAACAGGTACATGAGGGATACAGCTATGAAGCCATTGACTGGATACTGCAACCTCCCCCCATTAGGAATGGCCTTTCCCCATTCCACGATCAATCAATATCGACTAAAAGGACCTTCATTTTTAATAAATTTTGATTAGACTTATGCATGGTACACACCATGCAATTTCCTGTCAGGTCGACGAGTCGAAACAGTTTTTTGATCACTTCTGTACAAAATCACTCCAAAAAATGATCAGAAATCAGATTGTCAAAAATTATCGAATCAACCCGTTGATCTGAGAGGAAATTGCGTGGTGTGTACTAGGCATCAGATGAGATTTTGGCAAACCTAATGTTTAAAATGTTAAACATATCTAATACTAATAATGCTTGATTAAAGTGGACCCGAGATGAACTTTTACTTATTGCATAATTGTGTTCCGTTCCTGTTTATAGGGCATTTCTCAAGCCAAATACTTTTTTGTTTTTGTTTTAATACTCTAATTCCCTATAAACTAAACAAGCCTTGCCTGTGGGAATTAGAGTATTAAAACAAAAACAAAAAAGTATTTGGCCTTTCAGAGAGCCTTGGCATTTGCAGACGGTAGCAAGGGCTCATGGGAGCTCAGTCTGGGCAAAGGGGGGGGGGGGGGGTATTACTAGCCAGAGATTTCAGAGGCAGAGGGGAGGAGGGAGGAGGAGGGGGAATTAGGTTGAGTGCTAATGATGCAAATAAGCTTACCTATGTGTAATGTTTACAAACAACATAAAAAAAATTATATTCTGTTGAAGCTGTTTGCAGCTAGATTTGCTGTGTAAACTATCTAAACTTTAGATAAGATATATAGACAAGTTACTTGTTAGAGTTTTCATCTCGAATCCGCTTTAATAGGTTTGTGGTGTTGGCCAGTAAGCGTAAGTGCTGAGTTTTAAGTTAGTAAATTTGTTTTCTTCTCTCCACAGAAAAGAGTGGACATCTGCTCAAACCAAAATATATTTTGAGGCCCCTTTCACACTGGCGTGTTGCGTTATCCAATTTTGCTGCAGGCCGATGCTACGTCAATGGCTTTTGATACCTCGAACGGTCTGACGCGATCTGCCAGAAGTGCCCAATTCACCGCTAAAGCAACATCACCTTGCTAGGCAACATGCGTGGAAACGTGCGGCAAATCAGAAGTCATGTAAGTCAATTGGCGACACATATTTTTGTTGTATGGCGTCAGCATTGCGGTGCGCATGAGCATATTTTTTCAATCCTTTACGCGCAATTCGATTTTTGGCCACAAGAAGTGAGCGCTAGAGATCCTCACTTCCTTCTTGGCTTTTAGCCAGAAGGGGGATTACCGCGCATTGCTTCAGTAATCCCCGATAGCTATTTTTAGCATTGCAGTGCGATGCGTTCCAATGTGAAACCAGCCTGAAGCATACCTGAAATGTCATGTGACATGCGATAAACAGTACAGTACCAGTCTTAGGGCACATTTCGGAAATACTAAAGAGCCATAAAAATAAATTTAGTGGCTCAAATATAATTTAGATAACAAATGTCATGACAAGGAACACTCCAACATAGCCAGTAAATTATATTAGGTAGCTATATATTCTTTTCTGTCCGCATTTCATATATGGACATTGGCATCCGAAATTGCATGCAGACGTAGGTTTTTTTTACAGAACGTCTTCCATTCAAGTTCTCATTTACCATCACTTGTGTGATCGCTGCATTTGTGTGCCCCCGATTGCTGAAACCAACATCCTTTCCAGACGCTGCATGCATCGCCATAGTTCATTAATAAAAAGCTGGGATGCAAACAAATGAAACACCGCAGGACGATAGTAAACAGCCCACACGTCGGCACGTCATTTTCAAACTTCCGCCAGCTGGCGCCAGAAACTATGTAAACTGCCCTCCACTGGATGTCACCAATGTGAACTGGGACTAACTTGTCTAACGTCAAAAACGAGGGTATTTAGCCTCCGGAAAAATGAACAGAAATATCTAGCTGTGGAAGTAATCCCCAATTCATCATCTCATGAGTTTATTTTCAGTTCAAGTTTCCTAAAACAAGCATACGGTCACCTGAAAGAAGCATACAGCAAATTCTGTAGAACTTCAGTCAAACATCTGATCTGCAATGCATTAGAGGCAGAACATCAGCCAGGCAATGTGCATTGTTTAAAAGGAAATACATAGGACAGCCTCCATTTGTCTTACACATCAGTTGTCCTTTAACTGGTTCTGGACCGAAGCAGCAGGTGGTGCTGCGGCTCTGACTGGACATAGATTCTACTGATTCTAAATCACGTGACCGCCGCTCTGCACCCGCCGCAATTCGCTTGCTCTGCCATCCTGCTCTGTAAGCAGGTCAGGAGCCGCTTTCATTGGCACCTGACCGTGTGATCATGGAGAGCCAATCACATTGGCTCCCATTGATAAACAGCGTCATGAGCCAATGAAAGCGGCTCCTGACCAGCTGAAAGCACTCTGCCTTCATAGAGACGGCAGAAAGAGGAGCCTGCAGCGATGGGACAGCGTCGTGACCGGCGAGAGCGGTGTGTATGTGCGGCGATTCGTTGGGAGGTGGCGTTATACCGTACTAGCAGTCTCTGGTCCTTAAAGGGGGCAGAGACTGCTGGTACGGAAGTGGTTAACATACTGGAAAACCTCAGTCAATGTTTATAAATATGTATTTTTCCTCACTAAATAAGCTGCATAAGGTTCCCTGCACACTGCATGCGATTCCGATTTTTAATCGTTTTTTACATCCGATTCCGATTTTTAATCGTTACTGCATGCTGCGTTTTTTTACTCCGTTTTTCTTTTGATTTTTCTGTTGATTGCATTCAGGGAAAATCTGAAACGGAATCGCAAAATGGATTTGCAGTGTGCAGGGAGCCTCAGGCAAAGTACAGATATGGCTGGTATCCAACTTTTTATGGCCACCCTCTGAGTGATGCAACTTGAACACTAGAGATGTAGCGAACGGTTCGCCTGCGAACGGTTCCAGGCAAACTTTAGGGGTTTGCGTTCGCCTTCATCAGACGAACTTTTGCGGAAGTTCGATTCGCCCCAGAATGCTCTATTGAGCAAAACTTTGACCCTCCATATCACTGTCAGCAGACACATTATTGCCAAACACACTTCTCTCACTGCTGGAGGCTCGCCCACCCTCCCTCCCTCCTCCAAGCAAGGTCCTTTTACCATTTGACTCAGTTGTCTGCCTACACTAATTAGTTATGGGACAGCTGCTACACACTCTGCTAGGGAGATTTTAATTAGCCTCTTGTGGGTCCCCTCCTCCCACCTTCCTCCTACCCTTCTACCTATTCCATCCTCCCTCCTACCGGAGGGAGGAGGGTCTCATCTGCCAGGGAATTATACTATTTCAAAAACCAGTTTACATCATACCATAGCTGGGAATCAAACCCAGATCTCACTGTGTGGTGGGCAAGTCACCCTAACCACTGTACCACTACAGTAGTAACTGAAGCTGGCCTAAAATTTACCATTTCTGCTCAATGCAATAGAAACATTAGGTTGCTTAAAGGGAACCTTAACTGAGAGTGATATGGATGTTTCCTGTAAACAATACCAGTTGCCTGGCAGTCCAGCTGATCTTTGTGACTGCAATAGTGGCTGAATCACACCCTGAAACAAGCATGCAGCTAATCCAGTCTGACTTCAGTCAGAGCACCTGATCTGCATACTTGTTCAGGGGCTGTGGCTAAAAGTATTAGAGACACAGGATCAGCAGGCGATTCAGGCAACTGGTATTATTTTAAAAGGAAAAATCCATATCCTTCTCCGTTTAGGTTCCCTTTAAGGATTTGTAGCATAAAAGCCAACTCACATTGGCTGGGATTTGAACCCGGGTCTCACTGTGTGGTGGGCAAGCACACTAACCACTGTACCACAACAGTACTAACTGAAGCTGGCCTAGCATTTACCATTTATGCTCAATACAAGAGAAAAAGTAGACAAGACAAATAACATTTATATCTCACTTTTCTCCTGGCGGACTCAAAGCACCAGAGCTGCAGCCACCAGGGCATGCTCTATAGGCAGTAGCAGTGTTAGGAAGACTTGCCTAAGGTCTCCTATTGAATAGGTGCTGGCTTACTGAACAGACCGAGCTGAGATTTGAACTCTGGTCTCCTGTGTCAGAGGCAAAGCCCTTAACCATTACACCATGCAACCACTGCTTACAGATATGTAGCCAGACATGGCCTTGTCTTTTGTGTTCAACAGTTGTCAAGAGAAAAATTAGACAAGATAGCAGTGTTAGGAAGATTTGCCAAAGGTCTCCTACAGAATAGGTGCTGGCTTACTGAACAGACAGAGCTGAGATTTGAACTCTGGTCTCCTGTGTCAGAAGCAGAGCCCTTAACCATTACACCATGCAGCCGAAAAATTAGACAAGATAGCAGTGTTAGGAAGACTTGCCTAAGGTCTCCTACAGAATAGGTGCTGGCTTACTGAACAGACAGAGCTGAGATTTGAACTCTGGTCTCCTGTGTCAGAGCCCTTAACCATTACACCATGCAGCCACTGCTTACAGATATGTAGCCAGACATGGCCTTGTCTTTTGTGTTCAACAGTTGTTCAAAGAGAACCCCAGATAGCCAGGTAGATTCATCTCTCCCTCTCTCTCTCTCTCTCTCTCTCTAGTAGGGATGGTCACCGCTTCCTGCGGAATTGTATTTTTGAGCATAAATAGATTGAGCATAAATGGTACATGCTAGGCTGGCTTCAGCATGTAGTGTTGGTGAGAGAGAGAGAGAGATGAATCTACCTGGCTATCTGGGGTTCTCTTTGGACAACTGTTGAACACAAAAGACAAGGCCATGTCTGGCTACATATCCGTAAGCAGTGGCTGCATGGTATAATGGTTAAGGGCTCTGCCTCTGACACAGGAGACCAGAGTTCAAATCTCAGCTCTGTCTGTTCAGTAAGCCAGCACCTATTCAGTAGGAGACCTTAGGCAAGTCTTTCTAACACTGCTACTGCCTATAGAGCATGCCCTAGTGGCTGCAGCTCTGGTGCTTTGAGTCCGCCAGGAGAAAAGTGTGATATAAATGTTATTTGTCTTGTCTACTTTTTCTCTTGTATTGAGCATAAATGGTAAATTTTAGGCCAGCTTCAGTTACTACTGTTGTGGTACAGTGGTTAGGGTGCTTGCCCACCACACAGTGAGACCCAGGTTCAAATCCCAGCCAATGTGAGTTGGCTTTTATGCCACAAATCCTTAAAGGGAACCTAAACGGAGAAGGATATGGATTTTTCCTTTTAAAATAATACCAGTTGCCTGAATCGCCTGCTGATCCTGTGTCTCTAATACTTTTAGCCACACCCCCTGAACAAGCATTCAGATCAGGTGCTCTGACTGAAGTCAGACTGGATTAGCTGCATGCTTGTTTCAGGGTGTGATTCAGCCACTTTTGCAGTCACAAAGATCAGCTGGACTGCCAGGCAACTGGTATTGTTTACAGGAAACATCCATATCACTCTCAGTTAAGGTTCCCTTTAAGCAACCTAATGTTTCTATTGCATTGAGCAGAAATGGTAAATTTTAGGCCAGCTTCAGTTACTACTGTAGTGGTACAGTGGTTAGGGTGACTTGCCCACCACACAGTGATATCTGGGTTTGATTCCCAGCCATGGTATGATGTAAACTGGTTTTTGAAATAGTATAATTCCCTGGCAGATGAGACCCTCCTCCCTCCGGGAGGAGGAAATAGGTAGAAGGGTAGGAGGGAGGTGGGAGGAGGGGACCTACAAGAGGCTAATTAAAATCTCCCTAGCAGAGTGTGTAGCAGCTGTCCCATAACTAATTAGTGTAGGCAGACAACTGAGTCAAATGGTATAAGGACCTTGCTTGGAGGAGGGAAGGTCCTCCAGCAGTGATGTGTATTTCACTCAATCAGGTGTGCCTCCAGGTATTAGAGCTCTTGAAACATGTTTTCTATCATTTTTCCAGCCGGTAGAATTTTTAAAAATTTTTAAAGTTCGCCTCCCCATTGAAGTCTATTGCGGTTCGCGAACTTTTTCACGAACCGAACCGTTCGCTAACCTAAAATCGGAGGTTCGCGACATCTCTGTTGAACACCTGTGCTGCATTGCAATTTCAAAAACACAAGCTATCAATCACTATCTAGTCATAAAATAAAGAGAAGAATTATTGTAAAATACTACTAAGCATTATCTCCATCTCTGTTTAGGTTATATCTTGCACCAGAAAAAAAATTAAAATAAGAGAGAGAACTGAATAAGTAATTGAAATTTATTTACACTCTCTGTTTACATTGATGCAAATAATTACAATTTGCATGAAAACTTAATGTGAATTGTATGGAATTTGGCCAAAATATGTATCTACTATATATTCTAATTGCTTGAATTCCAGCTGCATGTGTATTGCAGATATTTTGCATGTAAGCTGGAATTAATCTCATGTCATTGACCATCTCTAACAATCAGACAGTAGTATATTGTTATATGTCACTTTCAGGTTCAGTTTCCCCCATCAGCATCTGGCTGGCTTTCTCCTGTCTGACCTATCTGGCTTGCTTGCCTTGGTTGGGCTGACTGGTTTGCTTGCTTCTGACTGGGCTGATTTGGTTGGTTGGCTTCAGGCTTCTGGCTGGCTGACATCAGGACCAGATTCATGTGCTCAGTGCATGTGCAAGGGGCAGCGCTACAACTGGAGCAGGCCACAGCTCCACCTTTTACACAGTCTCAAGCCCACCCCCCACAAACATGAGCACTGCAGTCAGAAAATTGCAACGCTGCCTTCCCTGTAGTCCAAAACTAAAATTGACCTATTAGGATGGAGAGCTCAGAACTTCCTCTCTGCTCAAAAAGATAAGCAATAGCATAATAAACTTCAAAGAAAAACATGTACTAGTAACAACTTTCAGAAATCTTACAAAACCCCTGCAGTGTCTTCTTCCTGGTTTCCTGGGAACACAGAAAGGGTTAACGTCCTGTGTTTGCATATTAGTCAAGAACAAAGGCACACCTTGGCACTGTCTTGATTGATGCTCATTATTAGCAGATAAGGGTGAATTAGACAGGCTAATCTCTAAACACCCATGGAGTGAATTATGAGTGTTTTCATTTTCTTCTGCGTCAGAGGTCAATCAGGTTGTTTTTTTGTTACACGAGTGCGACCATCTTCAGCTCTGTCTGGAAAACCGAGTGGAGTCGGGTTATACATCTCCACCTGCCTACAGCGGTCAGTTGCCCTTCTGCAACCCATCTTTTAGAGTATTATTTACTTACCACCTCATTATCTTCCAACTACTGTGACATACTGCACTATCCTGTTGTCTCTGTCATTTTTCCCTGTAGGGTGTTTTTAATCACCCTCAATAGTTGCATATCTTGTGCATTTTACTTGTATACTTTTTTCAATATATAGAATAAAGGTACATTACTGGCGGGTCCAGTAACTCAAAATCTCCCTGTAATCAACGATCACCTGAAAAAATAAATTAAAAAATGTAACCCTCACCACGCCCTCCCCAGTGTCTTAGTAGGGATAAATAAAAGTGCAGAGACAAAGTATTTTTTTTTCAGCCAGAGGTGTTGCTAAGATTTTTGTAGCCCTAAGAAACACATCACATCATTTGTGACCCTTCCTGAGCCAAAAGAATGATAAAAAAAAATAGGCATGGCCATGACAGGATGTGGGCGGGGCCAACTGTAATGTAACAGTGTAACTCAAAGGCAGGAAGGCGGGTTTTCTCCCAAACCACAATTAGGCAAAGAAACCCTACATCATTTTCCCCCAAACCCAGTGTGAGAAACAGTGGAAAAGCCGCCGCATGTTCTGGCAGCAAGGCGGCTGATTCCGCATCTGATGCGGCGGTTTGTCCGCGTCAGCATGCGTCTGGTTTGTCTGGAGCTGGTGGTGCCCATGGGCAGAGTGGCGTGGGGGCCGCCGCATGTTCTGACGGCAAAGCGGCGGATTCCGCATTCAGTGCGGCAGGTTCTCCGCAACAACATGCGTCTGGGTTAGCTGGACCTAGTAGTGCACACAGATGGAGAGCTACGCACGCGCGCGCCGCTAGACAGGCTCTTTATACCAATAGGAGGAAGATCAACTGATCGGGACGGTCAGCTGATTCCTGCTCGGCTTTGGATTGGTTGATGGGAGCTGGGCGGCGCTGTAGGGTGCTTTACTATATATATCTCTTGCTGTTCAGTTGCTGGTTGTCTGGCGTTGCGAATGCTTATGTGTTAGCACTCAGACCTTAGTCAGTTCTCCAGTGTGGTGGACCCAGGAGACCCTGGGAATCCACACTTAGCCAGAAATTGTATATCATCTGTGTTATTCTCTAGCATAGTTCCAGGGTGTTGAGATCACGGCCCTCACACCCCAGACTAGGAATACTGTATATCATCTGTGTTATTCTCTAGCATAGTTCCAGGGTGTTGAGATCACGGCCCTCACACCCCAGACTAGGAATACTGTATATTATCTATGTTATTCTCTAGCATAGTTCCAGGGTGTTGAGATCACGGCCCTCACACCCCAGACTAGGAATACTGTATATCATCTGTGTTATTCTCTAGCATAGTTCCAGGGTGTTGAGATCACGGCCCTCACACCCCAGACTAGGAATACTGTATATCATCTGTGTTGTTCTCTAGCATAGTTCCAGGGTGTGAAATCACGGACCTCACACCGCAGACTAGGCCTTGTTCTGATATCTGTTATGACCTGTAGCTTTCCTGACTATTCTTCTGATCTCTGATTTTGTACTTTGCATATCTGATACTCTGTTGCCGACCCGGCCTGTCTGTCCTTCTGGCTGTCACCCTCCGCAGGGTGTCCAGCCTTTCCGCTGGGGTCCCCTGCTCTTCAGAGGGGACACTGCTCCTTATCAGTCAGGGACTCCCACTTCAGGTGTCCTTGACTGCAGTAGAGTCTTCTCTACTTATTGGACCACCTGCTACCCCGGTGGTCCAAAGGTTACTGTTGCATCAAAACACTTACACACTCAGGTGTCCAGAGGTTAGCAATATATCTGATTATCGGTGATACTGCAGATCACCAATAATCAGATTCTCTCTGCGTGCTGACACCAATCGTTACACCCAGTTAGTGTTTCCCCTTAAAACAAACAGATAATAAAGCAGCATTTCTCCATGAATGTGCAGCCTATAAATTTGCAGAAACTGTATGAATAGAACCATTATTACACTTTAGGAAAGGTGTATTTGGACAAGAAGATGATAAGACTGCTGGACCCAAAGAGGAAATCTTTCATCAGTAGAAGAAGAAAGTGAGCGATGTCATGTGGTTTGCTCTATGCCAGTGATCTGCAATCTTGGCTCTCCAGCTGTTAAGGAACTACAAGTTCCACAATGCATTGCGGGAGTCTGACAGCCGCAGTTATGATTCATAAAGGTAAATGCATTGTGGGACTTGTTGTTCATTAACAGCTGTAGAGCCAAGTTTGCAGATCACTGCTCTATGCTGAAGAAAGAGAACTGTTCACTAGCTGGGTAACACACACTCTCCTGGTAGCCAGTTTTGTGAATGTATCCTGGGTCACATGATGGAATTTACTAAAAGGAGTTTCTTTAAATTGCTTTGGTTACACTATTGCAAAAATGAAAATTGTGTGAGTAATGATATAGTCCAAATGAACCTTTATTAATTCAAAATCTGTGAAGGTAATCTAGGGCTTTAATTCCTAGGGATGGAATTTGCCATGGCATTGGTTTGCCAGCCGGAACCTTCCATCTCATAATGACAACCATAACCTCTGACCTGAACTTAGCTGGCCAACAGAGGTGGAATTCTCAGTGGTGACTGCATTCAGGAACCCATATTCCCTTTGTGACGCGCAGATTCAAAAATACCACTGGCCATCTGACTTTAGGTCAGAGGTCATGCTGGGCAATATGGGATTGAAGATCACCACCGGCGAACCCATGCTGCATCGAATTTCATCCCTACAGAATGATAGTTTTCAGGCAATTTCCAGAACCATTTTGGCATCAGGTTCTAAGCTGTCAGCTACTTTGCTACACTTGTTCATTTGCAGAAGCAGCCAGAAAGTTCTATACGGAACAAAGTATTGCAAATTCATTGGGAGGCAGCAAATTGTATGCATCCTAACCAGAGTTTGCTTAGAAATAACAATGTATAATGCCAATTCCACCCACAAAATAAATACAGGTGTTTTTTGTCTATCGCTCAAGCTGTCCTTTCTGTGCAAGTGAACCATGTCTGATTTTTATTCTAGAGAAGTGTTTCTCAACACAATTACAGTATGTACACTTTAAACAAAGATGTTGTTACCCAAGTACTCCTGTGGGGATTTAAGGGTATCAGGAATAAGAGAGAAAGCACACAGCAGCAGCAGACATAGCTGAACCTGACGGACAAGGTGTTAACTGAGCACACAATACACAAAAAATGGTCAGCAAGTGGTTTCACATCACACTAGTTGCAAATGATTCCAGTTACTGAACAAGTCCCAGCTTCACAGTAATTTAAAGGGATCCTTAAAGAGACTGAGCTGAGTCATATTGCCATCTTTTTACTTACCCAGGGCTTCCTCCAGCCCCATAAGCATGGATGTGTCTCTCGACGTCCTCCTTATCGCCTCTGTTAAGCCGCACTTTTCTACAGTAAGTGGCTCAGTGACGTCAGTGGGGGTGCCCTTCTGCACATGCATGGCCCTTCTGCGCAAGTGCAGAAGGCCTTGGCTGACATCACTCAGTCAGACTTAGCCCGACTGAGCCGCGTACCTGGGGTTGACTGCTGCTGAACGGAGGATTGCTGGAGGACTGCGGGAGGATGGTGAGGGACACATCTGTGCTTATGGGGCTGGAGGAAGCCCCGGGTAAGTACAAATTGGCAATATGACTCAGCTCGGAGTCTCTTTAAGCCTGTAAAAGAAAAAATCAGTTTTACTCACCTGGGGCTTCTACCAGCCCCCTACAGCTGTCCTGTGCCTTCACAGTCACTCGCGGATCTTCCTGTCCCACGCCGCCAGCTAGTTTTGTTTTCAGTTGACAGGCTCACTGCGCCTGCACAGGTCTGGCCACGCATCATCTTCTTTGTGTTCCCGTCTGCATTAGCACTATTGCAGATGGGAAAGCGAAGAAGACTGCGCGTCACCAGACCTGTCGGCGAATCTAAACTAGCTGGTGGTGGGGGACAAGAGGATCCACAAGTGAATGCGAGGGCACGGGACTGCTGCAGGGGGCTGGTAGAAGCCCCAGGTGAGTACAACTATTTTTTTTATTAGGCTTAAAGGGTCATTTAAGCCAACTGAAAAAAAAAATAGTTTTACTTACCTGGGGCTTCTATCAGCCCCCTGCAGTTGTCCGGTGCCCACGCAGACTCGCTCCGATGCTCCTGGCCCCGCCTGCAGCCACTTTTGGTGACAGGAGCCGACAGGCCGGGAACACGAGCTATAGCAGCATAGAGGGCGCTATTACGGCCAGGAATGCAAAGAATCACTCATGATCCCGGTCTGTCGGCTCCTGTCGCTGAAACTGGAAGTGGCTGCCGGCGGGGCCAGGAGCATCGGAGCGAGTCTACGTGGGCAACGGACAGCTGCAGGGGGCTGGTAGACGCCCCAGGTGAGTAAAACAAATTTTTTTCAGTTGGCTTAGGTGTCCCTTTAAGTGCCTCTTTAAATACAAGTTCTAAAAGTCCCCATAGCAAGTGTTCAGCAGGGTATATGGCCTCAACTCTGACTTCCCTGATAATCTCAGCCTTCTACAAGGCAAGGTACTTGACCTCAATGCATAACCCCTTGATACATCTAGTACCTTCACTTGATAGAACACAACTGATTACCCTTTTAAAAATCTCCACTCCTTTTGTATAACAGATTTGGCCTCAATTCACTAAGCTTAACTCCTGTCTTTAATAACTCTTCTGAGCTGTTTTACAGTTATCACAATTCTATCACCATGGTGATAACTGTAAAACAGCTCAGAAGAGTTATTAAAGACAGGAGTTAAGGTTAGTGAATTGAGGCCTTAAAAGGCCCTTATTCATTTCACTTTGGGCCTAATCCAATTCACCTTTTCTCCTACATTTTCTCGTAGGTGATATTTTCACATAAAATGCTTTTTAAGCCACCAGCAAGCAAGAAAATACTGAGAATAAATTTGACAGTACTTTTTCATCTATTTTTTGTACTTTTTCAATTACATAGTGCTGAAAAGTTATTTTGAACAGAAGTTGAAAAAATATCTGCTAGATGGAAATTTTAGAGAAAAAGTGAATTGAACAAGTGCCAGTTTCCACTAGTGCAGAACTCAGCACAAATCTGCAGCATGTCCCTGCAAGCAAGAGGGACAGGGAAATGTTGCCTATATTTTTAATGCCTTTGCTGTCCAGATAGCACTGCTGTGTGATTCAGGATAGTATGCTGCAGATTTCTGCAGCACACACCTGAATCACTATAGCCATGCATGGCACAGCTTAGCAGCACAATGGAAGCCACATCCGAATCGGAAACGGCCGCAGCAGCTAGTGGAACCTGGCCCTAAGGGTCAATCCCTGTAGTTAACTCATGAACTGTTAAAAAGCAGGTGGATGAGATGAAATTGTACTTAAAAACAAAACGCAAAGACATAGGAAGACCAAATGGTGCCGTAAGTTATGTTTTTCTTTCTACAGTTGAGTCAGCATTCTCACAAAATCATGTTGCTAGTGAGAGTAACCAACCAAACTGGCCAGTGGAGATTATAAATCCGTTCTCCACTCCGGTGATTGCTGGATATTCTTGTGATGGTCGCTCTTTTAAGAAAAAACATGGAGAGCCAAATTCATTGGTGGCTGGGACCCACGAACTCCGGATAGGAGTATAACACTACAAGTGGGGGAAAGAAGAGGCACCCAGGAGGTAAATTGGCATCTATACTGAGTATAAAAATAGCAATATAACATAGCAATATAGTGCTGTGTAAGCCATACATGCCCTATGCCTTTATTATTTTCTCAGCTACTACAAATAGTTTTTGTCATTGCACATAATCATTCATGCAAATATGACTAGTTATGCAATGTATTTTATGTTTTCACATTTTTACATTATGAATGATACCAACAATAATTGTCATGCAGAGGTTTTAAGCAAATATTATATTGCTTTAAGCATGAATATTTGGCCTGAAGAAGTTAGCGGAGCCCACGAAACATGTCGCTATTGCAATTGTCTAATAAGAACTGTTTTTTATCCCAATTTGTCATCTGACAGGTAAGCAACCTTTCTTTTATTGGTTTTTGACCTAGTTTTATTAACCTTATGGGCACCTCTTTCCCCAACTTGTCTTGATGGAAAATGCTCTATTTGTTTGCCTCTCTGAACAGTTTTCACTGATTTACAGTTGCATGAATATTGTCTTTTTTATAAACCGCTAATCTCTTTAGTAAACAGGTAGTATTCGTACTAAACAGTGAGCTGGCTCCACTTTTGTCTGCCTCTTTTAATAATGCACTATACTGGTAAAAAGGCAGATAATTGTTTTTGGTTTTTTTAATACGTCTTTTCTGGGCAAATTAAACACTGAAGGGTATCTGAACTAAAATGATATATAATGAGATAAACATATACAAGTAGACTCCCAAGTCTACTTAGAAATAGGCTGACATTTTCTTTTTAGTCAGTAGTAGAAGATGTAACATAACTAATTACAAGCCAAGAAACTCTTGCATGGCAGAAAAAAAAACACTTCTGACCGCAGGGAATATAAAAAAAAAAAGCCTGAGCTTTAAAACCTTAGGAGACTGCATCATTCATCTGAGACAATAAAATCTTTAAAGGGGAACTTCAGCCTAAACAAACATACTGTCAATAAGTTACATTAGTTATGTTAATTAGAATAGATAGGTAATATATTTTTTTACCCACCCTGTTTTAAAAGAACAGGCAAATGTTTGTGATTCATGGGGGCTGCCATCTTTGTCATGGGGGCAGCCATCTTTTTGGTTGAAAGGAGGTGACAAGGAGCAGGAGACACAGTTCCAACTATCCTCTGTCCTGATAACTCTCCCAGCTGCACACGCAAGGCTTCAAATGTCAAATTCAAAATGTAAAAAAAAAAAAAATTGCACCAAAACAGCAGAATAAGAGCAACAACATCAGCAATCCCATCATGCTTTGCACAGCATCAGGGAAAAAAAGCCCGGGCAGTTTTTTTCTGTACAGCTTAAAATGAGGCTTGTATAAGAAAAACAAAGTTCTGATGCTGTGAAACTGTTAAAGAAACACCAGGCCTTTTCAGTGCTGCTGAGTCGATTTTTAGTCCGGAGGTTCACTTTAAGGGTTCTATCACACTGTGGCACACAAAACGGTCACATAGCATTGCAGATGCAATGGTAGTCCTATTGAGCTATCACATTGATCACTGTGCAGCGCAGAGTTTTGTCTGGATATTGCAAGCAATACCCTTGCGTTACAGTTCGACATGTGTGTTTACGTTCATTGCCTCAGTGTATGGTCACACCACACCGGTAATGTGTGCCATTGTGTGCCACTGAAGAATAATTGCACCGCACCTTTCTGTACAAAGTGGGAAAGGAGCCTGAGGCTGGGGCATACAGTACATGAAGCATGTTTAGCTTGCAAACAGCTGTCAGGCTTGTGTCACCCTCACTTCTGCTCACCACTATATCGTTTAGCCCAGCTGTAAATAAAGGGTTCTTAGGAAGTAGTGCCTTGCTTTCATCTCCATTATTGGATACACTTATTGTATGAGCGCACACACCAGTATGCCACAGCAACTGTATGGCTCCCTGCTGCATGGCTATTCCATAACCTGCTATGTCAATACCAGTGATAGTGAAATTTAAGTATCTTTTGACATATATATTTGATAGATGCCCTTGATATTTGTGCACAAATTATTTTTAAACATTAATTTATGCTTTAACCTAAAATACCTATTTGGATTGCCCACATATCCCCAGGGGTACGTGTACAACTTAAAAATCTGCGTCCTGGAGTCCAGTTATCTATCTGTACACTGTCATTGAACATGAACGCTCATCCACATTTCAAATGCACCTGTAGAGGAGCTAAAACTTTATTTTTAAATCAGTATCCCTACCGGTATGACAAAAAAAACAGTTAGGAAGGAAAAGTTAGTGGTGGATGGTACAAACCAACAAACCTCAAAGAGACAATACTTATGAAAAACGGTATAAATTTTATTTAGAAAAATTCATTAAAAAAACAAGGACCGTGTTATTGATCAGCAACCCCGCAACAACCAACCCCGACTACCCCCTATAACCTGGAAAACATCCCTCATCCACAACAGACCAGCCACACACCACACATCATATGGCTAATGAATTTGCCAGGGTCTTATGCATATAGCATCCCTAGATTCACTGTGGGGGCCGTTCTGCAGCAAAATAATGCTTTATTCTGGCAGTAGAGCATATATTGGTCATGCTTTATTGTTGGATCCAAGAGGTTCAGAAAACTTTCCTATTGCAATTTTAAGCATAATTCAGAAATCACTGTCCAAAAAGTCAGGGCAGGACAAAGGTTATGCAAATTGAGTCCCTGTTGGCGTAGTAGGCTTTGATATAGATGGAGCAGTTCAATGGTGCTTGCATAATATCCCAGCAAGATCATAAGGTGTGCAAAAACAGCAGCATCAGCAAGGTAAGCAAGCAAGCCAGTTATGAACACAGTTCTATCCTGTATATGAATGTAGCACATGCAAGCAAGCAAGCAGAGTGGCAGTCCAAAAAAGTACTCCTAATGAGGAGATACAGCCAACAGCAAGGAAAGCAAAGGCAGTAGGTTGGTCAGCGATATCAAGCTTGACACTGCAGTTCATACAGGCATGCTCACCCACAGGCCCTCACATTGTTCGTGTGTGGTAGAGTCCAACCGGGCATAGGTGGGGGCAGGTCACAGAGTCCCCGTGGAAGATTACACAGCCGGGGATCGTGCTGTAGGGCAGGTAGTGCTGGATCCTTGATGCTGCGGGTATGATCATGTGGCCAGGTAAGCACGCGGTGATGCCACTGATAGCCTCAACATGTTTCATGAGCGTCTGCTCGTTTCCTCAGGAAAGAGTCTGTTAAAGTTTACCTAAGATGGGGTGAAATAAAAAATGTATACATACCGGGGGGGCTTCCTCCTGCCCCCTCCAGCCTGATCTCTCCCACCCCGCCATCCTCCGCAACGGGCCCCGGTAAGGCCCCGTTTACACTTAATCAGATGCGTTAGTGTGCATTAGTACGTGTTTCTTCCATAGCAGTGCATTGGGAAGATTTCAGTTAAAACTTGTTAAAGGGACACTTAAGTCAAACAAAAAAAAATGAGTTTTACTCACCTAGGGCTTCCAATAGCCCCCTGCAGCTGTCCGGTGCCCTCGCCGTCTCCCTCCGATCCTCCTGGCCCCGCCGGCAGCCACTTCCTGTTTTGGTGACAGGAGCTGACAGGCTGGGGACGCGAGTGATTCTTCGCGTTCCCAGACACATTAGCACCCTATATGGTATATGATAAATGTTATAGTAGCATAGATGGCGCTATTGTGGTCAGGAACGCGAAGAATCACTTGCGTCCCCAGCCTGTCAGCTCCTGTCATCGAAACAGGAAGTGGCTGTCGGCGGGGCCAGGAGGATCGGAGGGAGACGGCGAGGGTACCGGACAGCTGCAGGGGGCTATTGGAAGCCCCAGGTGAGTCAAACTCATTTTTTTTTTGTTTGACTTAAGTGTCCCTTTAAGTGTGAAAGGTGCCATAGGAAAACATGGGCATATCTTTGAAAATCAGTTTTCTTTCAGTTATAACTGAGAGCAAATTAATAAGTGTAAAAAGGGGCCTAAGTAAACCAGTCGAGCCAGTCGGAGTAGACGCAGTCCGACAATGGGCTCTATTCACAAAACTTCTTATACATTACTTATTTATCACTTAATTTATAAAAATAACATTTCAACACAAGCAAAATAATCACTCAAAATAAGTTGTTCCTGAGAAACTTAATTTCAATATTACTTTTCTTACCTTAACTATATTATATTTTTGCTCTATGGGAGCATAAAAATGTAACATAGATAAGGGGAAAATAGAGAAAAACAGGTGAAAAAGCTTTGTGAATCATGCCCTATGTGCGCTCCCATGGCAAAATACTCCCGGCAAACGGAGTGCGATAGGGGCGCACGGCCGGGCCGCGCATGTGCAGTATGCCCCAGACAGGAGTACTTTCCGGCAGGCAGTGAAGGACAGCGGCGTAGGAGTGATCAGGTCAGAGGGGGCAGGAGAAAGCCCGATGTATGTATACATTTTCTCTCCTGTGCCACCTCAGGTTTACTTTATATTCCTACACAAGCACACTCATTATATTGAGGTACTGATTTAGGGCCCATTTCTACTTGCTGCGTTTGTGTTTTTAAAAGCACATTGGCCTCAATTCACTAAACTTTATCAAACACTTTATCAAACGTTTGATAATATACCTCATGGGTAAAATCTAATTTTGAATTCAGTAAGGTTTTATAGATTGATTGAATGTTTTAGTGATAAAACAATCAATAAATATATAACACATGACTGAATTCAAAATTAGATTTTACCCATGAGGTAAATTATCAAACGTTTGATAAAGTGTTTGATAAAGCTTAGTGAATTGAGGCCATTGTAGAGAGATTCTCATTCACTGGAATGAGAAGAAAAATCATGGCTGAAAAATCAATTGTGGAATAAATCATGGCAAAATCAATCAAGCGAATAGGAATCACTCCAGAATGCACTTTTAAAAATGCAAACACAGCCAGTGGAATGGGCCCTTAGTGATCACCCGAATCAAATCTTATTTAATGATGAAAAGTAGTAAAAAACAACAACACTGTACTCAACACCTCTTGCAATATGACCATGATGATATTGATGATGATAATGTCAAAACACTTGTTTGTCTAAGTTCATTGGGAATTAAAAAAAAACTACTGACCATGCCAAAGCAGATGAAAAGAACGGTTTTGAGTGAAGAAAAGAGAGGTACAATCTTGGCTTTACTAGCACAAGGATACAATGAGCATCAGGTTGCTTGCATCCTTAAAATTTCAAAGGCTGCAGTACACAAGAACAAACTCAAGCACCAGGCACTGGGGACAACACAGCCACCCACAACCTGGCAGAAGGCAAAAATGAATCAGAACTGAAAGGGATGTCCACAAACTCATTCAAACGCAGCGGCAAACTGAGACTGGGGTGAAGTACACAGCAAGAACAGTGTGAAACAGACTCCTACAGGCAGGGCTAAAGTCGTGCAAAGCCAGATAAAAAGCCCTTTATCAGTGAGAAGCAAAGAAGAGCTAGGCTGAGATTTGCTAAAGACCAAAGACCATAGGATTTGTTAAGGATTGGATTAAAGAGACTCTGTAACAAAAAAAGTGCCCCTGGGGGGTACTTACCTCAGGAGGGGAAAGCCTCTGGATCTTATTGAGGCTTCCCATCGTCCTCCGTCCTACGGTGGTCTCACTGGGCCCCTACGAAGCCACAACCAACAATTTGTCAAGCTGTGGCGTAGACGCAGTAGCGCATGCATTATTTACCTTCCCCAGCTCCAGCGCAGGCGCAGTAGTGGCTCCCCGATGGGCTAAGGTGGAAATAGCCAATTTCAATTGGGTCCGCTGTACTGCACAGGCGCCTGCGCAGTAGAGCAGACCCAACTGGAATCAACTATTTCCGCCTGATCCCGAGCCGAGAGCAGCTACTGCGCCTGCACTGGAGCAGTGAAGGTAAATATTTACATGGCCACCTTTTGGAGTGGCCCAGCAAGACCACGGTGTGACGGAGGAAGACGGGGAAGCCTCAATAGGATCCAGAGGCTTCCCCCTCCAGAGGTAAATACCCCCCAGGGGCACTTTTTTTCTGTTACAGGTTTTCTTTAAGGTTATTTTATCTGATAAATACAATTTTCAGCTTTACTTATCATCTTCTGATTAGACGGAGACTTGGAGAAGCCTACAACCCACATTTTCAAGAGGGTAAGTGATTATCTGGGGTTAGTTTAGCAAGGCTGACATTGGACAGATGTGTCTTTGTAAAGAACGCAAAAATCAAGCCACATACAAGGTTATCCTAGAAAAACCATGCTTCCTTCTATGCCCCCAACTCAGAGGACTGCTATTTCCAGCAGGACCATTGCATGGCAGTCAAGAGAATGCTTCATGGCAGTCAAGAGAATCAATGTGTGGTTGGAGTATCACCAAATTATGAGCCTGTCTTGGCCAGACCAATATCCAGAATTGAACACTTCTGAAAAATTCTAGAATGATATTGAGAGGAAGATGGATGGGCACAAATCCTAAAAAGCAAAGCTGAGCTGTTTATTTATTTTTTTTGCAGAAAGAGTGGTATCAAGCTACCCAACAGCACTGTGAAGAACTGGTGGAGAGTATGCCAAAACACATGACAGCTGTGAATTTCTACCAAATACCGATTTCTGAATATTCTTCAAAACATGATTGCCATTTTGTTTAACAGTGTATGGATTTGTTTTATTTGAATTATTCAAGCTCTGCAAACTGTATAATTTCTCTTATTTTAATGTAATGTCATTTCGTTTAAAAAAAACAATTGCTCTAAAGAGATTTTATAAGGAAATTGGGAGAAATATTGCCAGCAGTTCTTAAAATGTATGCAACAGCTGTTCAGTTAATATTTGCAGTTGTCCTTTGGTTTTCCATATATGTATATATTTGATAAAGTCAATGAGAAGTCCATAATTAAGAGTTGATGCAGGAATGAATCCTGTCAGGGTGGAATTAGATTGGCCCATTTTCAAGCTGCATAAAATTACATACACGATTTACATAATTTCGCATCAACTCAGAACTACAGGCATCTCATTGACCATCCCTAATCATAAGCAGTGAATCAAAAGCACATGTGAAAATTGTATAGTACAATAAAATATTGGCATGCACTAAAATTATTAAAATTTTTATTCAAGCAATTAGACAATAGTATTTTACATAAATAAATAAAATGTAGATTGAATAATACATGATTTTTGGCACGTGCTTTCTAAACATTTTTTTTTCACTGCAGTGTGATTGAAAGTGGGTATGTTGTGTGCACCGTGCATTAATGCAGATTTTATTTTTGCTTAATCAGCTCTAATTGCTATTTTATTGTTCATCAATTGCACTCTACTTTATTCACTCTACATTTCATTTATTTATGTAAAATACTATTATCTCATTGCAATAATTAAGAGCTTAAAGAGAACCCGAGGTGTGTTTAAAGAATGTTATCTGCATACAGAGGCTGGATCTGCCTATACAGCCCAGCCTCTGTTGCTATCCCAAACCCCACTAAGGTCCCCCTGCACTCTGCAATCCCTCATAAATCACAGCCGTGCTGTGAGGTTGTGTTTACATCTGTAGTGTCAGTCTCAGCTGCTCCCCCGCCTCCTGCATAGCTCCGGTCCCTGCCCCCGTCCCTTCCCTCCAATCAGCAGGGAGGGAAGAGATGCAGGCGGGGACTGGAGTTCTGCAGGAGGCGGGGAGAGCAGCAGACTGACACTATAGAGATAAACACAGCCAGCTCTGACAAGCTGCTTGTCAGCAGCGTGGCTGTGATTTATGAGGGATTGCAGAGTGCAGGGGGACCTTAGGGGGGTTTGGGATAGCAACAGAGGCTGGGCTGTATAGGCAGATCCAGCCTCTGTATGCAGATAATATTCTTCAAACCCACCTCGGGTTCTCTTTAATTAGCTTAGTGCATATCAATATTGTATTGTTCTACACTGTAAATTGTTGCAGTTAGGGGTAACTGCACACTTGGCATTGCAGCTGCTTTCAGTCATAATCCAACAGGCACAATGCTGTACAGTAAACTGATATTTACATGCCAAAATTGCTCTGGTGCTCTAGGTTTATGGTAGTTGATGGCCATGATGTTGCCAAACCCAACATTTGTACCCACTGCAGCACTAGTAACAAGGTGCATTTGTTTACAATTAAATGTACTGTATATTCCTGCGTATAAGACTACTTTTTAACCCTTGAAAATCTTCTGAAAAGTTTGGGGTCGTCTTATATGCCGGGTATCATTGATGCCGGGTGATACCCCCTATCCTGTTACTGCCTCTCAGACCTCGCTGTTGAGGACTGTAGTGAAGCGGCGCAGGCGCACATGTGCGAGATCTGAGAGGCAGAGAAGGAGGTAAATAGGATACAAGGGTGGGCCAGAAGGGTGAAAGAGGCGTGTTTTATGGGCACAGCACAATCTATTCTTCCATAGCGCTCTGATAAACAGGGAGACTGGGAGAACTGACCAATCCACTTAGGGAGAGTTCACCAATCCAACCAGTCAATTGACTATATACTTTTATATACTGGGTACCACACACAGTACAGCACCAGTATATGATTTTTTTTTAATTTGGTGTAAGTTTGAAGAGGGGTAGTCTTATACGGTGAGTATATCACAAGCTCTATATTTTAACTGAAAAAGTTGGGGGGTCGTCTTATACACCCAGTCGTCTTATATGCCGGAGTATACGGTACATACTGTATGTCACACACACAAAAACTCACATGGTCAAAATACAAAAGGTTAGCACAATGAGTAATATCTGCTTTAAATTTACACACAGTACATACTAATCCTTTACACACAAAGACACATAAAAACTTTTTAAAGAACAATAAAAGTGCAGCTACTATTGCTTATAATGGGAAATAGTATTTAACATAAAGCTGTAGTGATTTGCTTATACAGATCAGCCACAACAAGGTTTTTCCCTCTCATAAGTCACCACATTAAAGTGGATCCGAGATGAAAAACTAACTATAACAAGTAACTTGTCTATATATCTTATCTAAAGTTTAGATGGTTTACACAGCAAATCTTACTGCAAACAGTTTTAATAGAATATGATTATTTATTCCTGTGATACAGTGACAGCAGCCGTGTTGTTTGTAAACATTACACAGAGGAAGGCTTATCTGTATCTTGAGCCATCAGCCTAATCCCATCTCCTCCTCCCCCTGCCTCTGAATGATACCCGGCATATAAGACGACCCCAAACTTTTCAGAAGATTTTCAAGGGTTTAAAAGTAGTCTTATACGCAGGAATATACAGTACATTTAATTGTAAACGATACTCACCGTATAAGACTACCCCTCTTCAAACTTACACCAAATTAAAAAAAAAATCATATACTGGTGCTGTACTGTGTGTGGTACCCAGTATATAAAAGTATATAGTCAATTGACTGGTTGGATTGGTGAACTCTCCCTAAGTGGATTGGTCAGTTCTCCCAGTCTCCCTGTTTATCAGAGCGCTATGGAAGAATAGATTGTGCTGTGCCCATAAAACACGCCTCTTTCACCCTTCTGGCCCACCCTTGTATCCTATTTACCTCCTTCTCTGCCTCTCAGATCTCGCACATGTGCGCCTGCGCCGCTTCACTACAGTCCTCAACAGCGAGATCTGAGAGGCAGTAACAGGATAGGGGGTATCACCCGGCATCAATGATACCCGGCATATAAGACGACCCCAAACTTTTCAGAAGATTTTCAGAAGATTTTCAAGGGTTAAAAAGTAGTCTTATACGCAGGAATATACAGTACATTTAATTGTAAACGAATGCACCTTGTTACTAGTGCTGCAGTGGGTACAAATGTTAGGTTTGGCAACATCATGGCCATCAACTACCATAAACCTAGAGCACCAGAGCAATTTTGGCATGTAAATATCAGTTTACTGTACAGCATTGTGCCTGTTGGATTATGACTGAAAGCAGCTGCAATGCCAAGTGTGCAGTTACCCCTAACTGCAACAATTTACAGTGTAGAACAATACAATATTGACATGCACTAAGCTAATTAAGCTCTTAATTATTGCAATGAGATAATAGTATTTTACATAAATAAATGAAATGTAGAGTGAATAAAGTAGAGTGCAATTGATGAACAATAAAATAGCAATTAGAGCTGATTAAGCAAAAATAAAATCTGCATTAATGCACGGTGCACACAACATACCCACTTTCAATCACACTGCAGTAAAAAAAAAATGTAAAATACTATTGTCTAATTGCTTGAATAAAGATTTTAATAATTTTAGTGCATGCCAATATTTTATTGTACTATACAATTTTCACATGTGCTTTTGATTCACTGCTTATGATTAGGGATGGTCAATGAGATGCCTGTAGTTCTGAGTTGATGCGAAATTATGTAAATCGTGTATGTAATTTTATGCAGCTTGAAAATGGGCCAATCTAATTCCACCCTGACAGGATTCATTCCTCCATCAACTCTTAATTATGGACTTCTCATTGACTTTATCAAATATATACATATATGGAAAACCAAAGGACAACTGCAAATATTAACTGAACAGCTGTTGCATACATTTTAAGAACTGCTGGCAATATTTCTCCCAATTTCCTTATAAAATCTCTTTAGAGCAATTGTTTTTTTTAAACGAAATGACATTACATTAAAATAAGAGAAATTATACAGTTTGCAGAGCTTGAATAATTCAAATAAAACAAATCCGTACACTGTTAAACAAAATGGCAATCATGTTTTGAAGAATATTCAGAAATCGGTATTTGGTAGAAATTCACAGCTGTCATGTGTTTTGGCATACTCTCCACCAGTTCTTCACAGTGCTGTTGGGTAGCTTGATACCACTCTTTCTGCAAAAAAAATAAATAAACAGCTCAGCTTTGCTTTTTAGGATTTGTGTCCATCCATCTTCCTCTCAATATCATTCTAGAATTTTTCAGAAGTGTTCAATTTCCTCCTCCCTTCTGCCTCTGAAATCAATGGCTAGTAACACCTCCCCCTCCTCCTGCTCCCATGAGCCCTTGCTACTGCCTTGGCTCTCTGAAAACCTGTGGGCGTGGTTTTTTTTAGTTTATAGGTAATTAGAGTATTAAAACAAAAACAAAAAAGTATTTGGCTTGAGGAATGCCCTTTAAACAATAGGAAAGGAACACAATTATGCAATGAGTAAAAGTTCACCTCGGATCCACTTTAACCCTGCACCATGCATAACACTGTAAGCAAACATTTCACACGCCATAACTTTTTTGGGAACATACATTCAGGCTCTTATTTTGTAGGGGATGAAAATACACAATACACCAAGTATCTAAACCAATTCTATATTTGCAGTTGCAAACTATTAACAAATGTCACCGTGAGGAAACGACTTTTGGCCTATTACCAATGCTTTCAACAGGTGCTGGCAGGTGCACTTTACAAGTATTGCCTGGTCTTGACTGGCACTTTTGGCAGATATTGACTGGCAATTGCCAGTGATCTCACTGGTGCTGGCAGGCATTTTGCATTTACTCCTGTGGATGTCAAATCACTAGTCATGGACACCGAAGTGTCCAACAACAGGATTTGTAGATTATAGGACAATTCAACTTACACTGTCCTACCATTTAGCTAAAGCTGTAAAGTGCCACTTCTAAGGCAAACAATTATTTTTATGTGAACTATGAAGTTATGTGGTAGTTATACACAATGCTACTAAGTGATCTACTTATCTGTACACCACACAAGTCTTCATCATATGGCAGCAGGCCCTTGGGATGATAATGTTAACCACAAAAGAGATGTCAGACACAAACACAATGGTTGCTGTTTACTTTAAACAGAGAGAATTGTCAAGACCAGGTATAATTAATACTAATAATAATCCCTATGGGGTACAATACACAGAACAGCAAGCATACACAGAACAGCAAGCATAGTAATGGCATGCTGATTCCACACTATATATTTTTTTCAAATTCTTTATTAGAAGCGAGGTATACATAACGATCCATTGACAAACATAGTAAAATATTACAGCAGAAACTTTTTATAGTTCTGTACAGGACATCATTATTTCATATTGTCAAGGAACACTGTACAATACATTTATATATGGCACTGGAGTTTACGGTAGCAATGTCCTATTTGACCAAATGTCAAGTAAATAATATTCCATAGGTGTGTTAATAGCCTTAAAAATAGATTTTATAATAACCTCTTTTAATCTGAGAAATTTAGAATTAATGGCAACTGTAATGCTAACGTAGCATAAACTGTAGTATAACAAACAGGTCCGGTCAAGGTCGTTAAAAGAGGGAATAAGAGTATGTCAGGATTTCCAAGAGTGTGCAAGACAAACACCCAAAGGGCTACGAAAGGGGCATTTTATGTGTATGCTTAGATAATCCCATCATACCCTGTCATGAGATCTTTCAAGTCGTCTGACTCTCTGTACACTGACCACAGGTTCCATGTTTTAGAGCATTGTTCCTGTTTGCCTAATAGGGATAGTCTGTCTTGCTCAAAGCATTGAATCTTATCTAGTTCTCGTATTACTAGATTTATGGAGGGTAGAGTGGTTTTACCCCATAGTCTAACTAATATCGTTTTAGCTGCATTTAAGATATGTTTAACAACAGATTGTTTGTACGCCTTCATTTTCCAGCTGTGCATGTGGAGTAAGTAAAAAGGACAAGTGAAAGGTGTGTCCCTACTTGTCATTCCTTTAACTAGTTTTTCAACTGTTTTCCAGAACTGTAAGATTTTACTACAATTCGATAATATATGCATTAGAGATCCCACTTCAGTTTTGCAACGCCAACAGTTAGGGTCTTAATGCAGAAAGATCTGACTGAGTCGTTGGGGGTATAGTACCAGCGTGCTAATATTTTAAAATGAATTTCTTGGATTCGGGTAGAGATGCTAGATTTGTGAGCAAAGATACACATGTTAGATCTTTCCTTATCCGTGAAATGGATTCCCAAATCTCTTTCCCATTCTCGTAGATATTTTAAGTTCTCTAGTGGTTGGTCTATGAGGAATTTATAGACTAAAGATAGGGTTTGTTTAATTGGACCCTCAGCTAGACATGGATCTTCAAATGATGTCCTAAGGGTTCTGTGAGCGATATCCACATCTAATGAAGCTAAAAGATGTCTGATTTGTGCTAGGCCCCACCAGTCTAAAGTTTGGTTGCCAAAGCGTTCTCTAAGTTCGGGTAATGTGAGCCATCTTTGGCCATTATGAAGTTTATTTATGCCAAAGAGTGGTAAGGATCTCCATTCCCTCAGATATTGCTGTGAGCAACCTTGAGAAAATTCTGGGTTGTTAAAAATGGGAAATAGAGGTGTAGGCCAGGGAGAAATCTGCGGGGATGATCTGGCTGCTTGAAGTGTTTTTTTTTTTTAACACAAAGCAAGGTTTATTGAGAATAAGAAAAGGCAAATTTTACAACACTGCTAGGTGCAAGGCAGAACACAAATACAATATTGCACAGAGGTATACATACAATAGTGTGAAATGACATGAAGATATGTATACATACATTACAGAACTGTAGTATATGGGCATTTAGAGATTTTGTATTGTAAAAAGAAGGAAAGAAGGTACTATCAAATAGTTAAGGCATACAATTCTATGATAACGAGATTGGTATATAACAGCATATATTAGGGAGCGAGAGGAACTGAATGAGGTGGAAATGCGTCGTGGAGTGATAAGAAGGGTGATTATCTCTCTATCCATTTGTCCCATACTAAATGGAATTTGTTTATGGCTTTCCTGTGAAGATAGACAAGCTTCTTGTATGGGAGAGTGCAATCTACTCTAGAGATCCAGCTTTGAAGCGTGGGAGATTCAGCTGAGAGCCATTTCTGGGCTATTTCTTGTCTAGCCTGGAATAAAGTTTGAGATATAAATAGTTTAGTGTTTTTGGGCATAGAAGCATCGGTTATTAGGCCTAAAATGCACAAAGCAGGGTCCATCTTCACAGAGCAACCCATTTTATTCTATTGTAGGAATTGTATTCGTTGCTTCCAGAATGTTGTAATGGGAGGGCACTCCTAGATTAAATGGAAGAATGTGGGAGTGGAGGATGAACATTTAGGGCAAACGGGAGATGCGCTAGTGTCAAATTTAGCTAGTTTTAGGGGGGTGAGGTAGGCTTGCTGTATAATATATACCTGCGTAAGACGTTCTCTGATTGAGGGAGAGGTAAGTCTAGGATATCATCCCAATCTTCGTCATTAATTTCAAGGCCAATTGCAACCCACTTTTCCCTAAAGGGAGCATTGTGAGTGTCTGATTTGTGCTGGATAAGGATCGAGTATAATTCACCCACCATGTGTAAATATAGACCATTTTTAAGTTTGTCTATAATAGGTGATGTGTGTATATTTACCGGATTAGGACCAAATTGGGCTTTAAAGGCATGGGATAACTGGATGTATCTAAAACAGAATATGGGAGAAAGAACAAATCTGGAAGATAGGGCCTCAAATGAGAGAAGCTTGCCTCTCTCCAAGATCTGTCCCAAAAAGGTTATGCCCTTAGATATCCAGAGGTGAGTATCAGGAAGGTCCATGAACTCAGGGAGATTGGGGTTGTTCCAAATGGGGGTATAGAATTCTTTTTTGGTATTGGAGATGTATCGGAGGGTCCACTGCAAAACCCCAATGGAGAGGGTGGTGTAGCCTTACCTTCGTTCCAAAAATATTATAAAGCTGCACAACTGCATCAAATAACAACATGGTTCTCTTCAGAAACGGCCTATAACCTAGAACTATATGGCTATGATATAGACCTCAGATGCGCTTACCTTGCTCTGGATCTTTTACGGGGTAGTTTACCTTGTGGCCCCAGGGTGCATTCTCTTCTTGACCAAGCAATCAAGGTATCAATCAATCAACCCAATGGGTTTTAGGTTTATTTGAGTCGAAGTGGAGAAAAGGTAAGTGCCTGCTCAAGAGACACCTATTGTTTAGTGTTGACATGTCTATTCCAATCTACTATGCGTGTAAGTCAGGCAGCTCGGTAATAATTTTGTACATCATGGACTGCTAGTCCTCCATCTGCTTTGGTCCTGTAAAGGACATACCTATTAATACGCGGCGGTTTGCTTCTCCAGATATATTTGTTAAAAACAGATTGAACACGTTTAAGAAATACATTTGGAATAGCTATTGGGAGGGTTTGAAATAAGTATAACAAGCGTGGCATGAGATTCATCTTTATAATAGATATTCTTCCTGTCCAGGAAAAGTGCGGCATGTTCCATTTTTTAAGGTCGGATACCAGCTTTTCCAAAAGAGGCGGGAAGTTAGCCTTGAATATCTCTATAACATCAGGTGTCAGTTTGGTGCCTAGGTAGGTAATGTTTTAAATTCCCTCTGAAAGGGAAATTACTTTTAATCTGATTCAGTAAATCTGTGTCTAGATTTATATTCAAAGCCTCGCTTTTATAGTAATTGATTTTGAAGAGGGACAGAGCTCCGAATCTACTGAATTCACTGAACTCATTAAAAAGACTCTGAAGTCTCTTAAAAATAAATTTTTTTTTTATCACAAAATATTGTTTAACATGTTAGCCCTAAATAACCACCGCATTCCCGCCACTGTACACTATCTAAATCCCCCCTAACTTGCCGGGGAGGGCAATCCGGGCAGCGATTCCGTGAGAGGCAGAGCTATGAGCCGCAGCTCTGCCTCTCAGCAAGCGGTGTACCCTGTCTACTTTGATTGGGTCATCCGTGGGGTTTCCGAGCAGGCCGTTAAAGATGGTAGTAAAGGTAGTGAGTAGGCTCTGATCATCTACCGTCTCCGGAAGGCCCTTAATGCGGATATTGTTTCTTCTGCTGCGATTCTGCAGATCTTCCATGCCCGTACATAATAGGTAGTTAACTTTCTGCTGCTGTGCATGTGCTTCTTTGAGCTTGGCCAGTTCTGTGCGAACTTCTGGCAGCCCGGTCTCGAGTACGTGTAGCCTATTGTCGTGCTCTGTTACATCTGTGCGAATCTCTTGCATGTCAGCACGGGAGGCCCTGGTGATCTTGTCTGCCAAGTCTGCGAGGTCACTTGGTCGGCAGACTATGTAGATAATCGCAGATCTCACTAAGAGACCTATCTGTAGCTTCTGCGCTGTCTAGGCTTTTGGCGCCTTTGCTTGTGGAGCCTTCCGCCATCTATGATTGAGATGGGCCTAGCGAACGGCGATATCTCGTAGCGGTCTGTTGTGTAGATGATTTAGCTTTCCTTAGAAGTTGTCCCTTTCTTCTTTGAGACACCTCCCATAACTTGTGGAGTGAAAACGGCTGATTAAAGCGGGCTCACGAGGGTATAATTGTCATGAGAGTGAGGAGCTCTGATCAAACACGTCCTCACGCCATCCTGGTCGGCTCTGCCCCCCCCCCCCCCCCACCCATTCCACACTATATTAACAGAATATTTTGTTAGGTGGGTTTGTATGTCCTCCTAACTTTTTATTTCAAGCTTTTTGCAGGGTGATCCTCTAGTTCATGTAAAAGGAATGGAGAGTCAAAAACACAATCTCTCACTGTACTATTATTAGTCCAATCCAGCTTGCATGAATGTCCAATTCCAAGCTGCATGCAAACTGGAATCATTTGAATTCCACTGGCCATCTCTAATTATTAAAATCCCTCTGGTCATCTCTTAATTGTGTCTATATTAAAAATGAGTTTTGTAAGACATAAGACATAAGACACCTTGCAAATGTCTAGGATGCCATCTAGTGGTGAGAGTACAGTGTGCACCCTACCAAAGTGGAGCTGTCGTCACTACTGTTGAGAAGTATGTGCATATGATAAGCAGTGCTGCCAGTAGCCTGAATGACATGGATTCTCTGTGAGTGTGTGTGTGTGTGAGATGGAAGATGATAGCTTATAACCGTAAAATCTACAGAGACAGACATAGTTTGTTGCACTGCCAATTCAATTACTGAAGAAAAGAAAATATTACGTGTTTACTAATTACACTTTCCAGTTAACAACAAATATGGATATCAATAAAGGTTCTTTCACAGGTTTACTTTGCAAACAGACTGTTGTAGTTATAACCAGCAAACAGAAAATATTTACAGACAGAATGAAAAGACTCTCCTATAGTAGGAGTTGTTTTCCACCAAAAGCGATTTTCAGCAATTTTGCAATTGCTATCATTTTGAAAAGCTCTTGGTTAATGTAATCATATGGGCTATTTACCACTGTGTTTGCATAGAAAAGTAAAGTGCTGTAAAAATCGCTACAAAATTGCTTTAAAATCGCTCACCCAAAATCGCTATTAAATGGCTCCCAAATTACTAATAGTGAATCGGTTTTGGTGTGAAACGGCTCTAAAGGCTGACATACCCTGCAGAGCTTTTTTTGGAAGAAGAGAGGATGCTGCGCCCGGCTTCCACTGAGTGATGGCTTCTGCTGCAATCCTCTGAATTTTACTTGTAAACCGGGGGGGCCTTTACAAGTAAAATGCAGAAAGAACCACACTTCTATGACTGTACAAAGCTTGTTTTATATTAGTTACTAATAAAAGTAATAGATTATGCTGAATTTAGGGTGATATATTTTGATGCAAAGAAAACCTGAAATACAACATCATCTGCAAAATAGATGAAAGATACTGTGGGATTATAAAGCAAAACAATTACCTTGCCTTTCTTTTCTTTCATAAGGTTAGATCTTTGCCTCTGCATTTTATTTTTTTATTTTGTCCCTCTGATCTAAGTAAAACAAAATACATTACCTTATGCTGCCCACACACAGACTTTAGAGCAGGGGTCAGGAACCTTTTTGGCTGAGAGAACCACAAACGCCACATTTTAAAATGTAATTCTGTGAGAGCCATACAATATGTTTCAAAGTTGGACAGTGCGTATGCGCAGCAGAGGGCTCATGTCCTTGTTGCTATGGTGATGTGTATACAGTTGATCCGCCGGGCAAAGGAAGTGTCAGACACGTCTTCTCTTGGGTTTAAGCAACATCAGCAATTTCCACGAGAGCCAGACAGGAGAAATACCAACTAACAGCTTGTACAATTAGCTAGCTGACTTGGGGGTTGATTCGCTCGTAGGATGAGATCCCCGCACTTTTGCCCAATAGGCTGCCTGGCCAATCAAAGTGCGGGGATCTCGTTCTACAAAGTCACTGGACCTGACAGGGTCCAGGGTGGGACAATTGAAGCAGCTGTTCGTTTTGGGGAAGCGCGAGTAAGTTAGTAGTGCATGCTACAGCAGTAGCGTGCCTACTTTGAAAATGTTACTTGCGCTACCACACTAAGCTGCGCTGCTTGCGCAGTGTAGCTTAGTGAATCAACCCCTACTGATTTGTATGTGAGCCAGATGTAGCCTTCAAAAGAGCCACATCTGGCTCCCGAGCCAAAGGTTCCCTACCCCTGCTTTAGAGCGATCTTTTAGAGCAGTGAAGAATGTAAAAGAACCAAGACTAGTCAGATGCAATTGTCAATCAGATGTTAAACTACAGAAGTAAATCATTCTTATTTACGTAATTTAATTTTTTCTCATTTTGATATTTTTAGAAAGAATTATGGGCTGGAAAATAGCTTGCTAAAGATGTCTGTGAAGCTTTCTTCTGGTTGTACAGATCTGAAGCAGAATAATATCTGACTAATCACCCAGATCTCAGAATATCTCCTGAATAGTGACGATGACACAATTATCCTGAACACTCCTCTTCACAGAATGAAATGGAAGCTCTGGGAAAGGCTCCAATGCAAAACGAATGAGCTAAACAACTACCAGCACACAGAAAACACACACATAAGAAAACAGAAGAATATATTTATGTATGATCTCATCTATCTCATCTGGGAAAGAGGATTTCTGAACAAAAGACATTTATAACTCACAGCTTAAAAACACGGTGTTGTAACTGGGCTGTGGCTGATTAGTTTTCCACCAGGTAACAAAAATGAAGCAAGTTTGATTACACATAACACTGGTTTCAGATTTCTCAGGGATTTAATCCAAAAGCTTGCATTATCATTGTTACCATTATGTGCACATTAAAAAAAAAAAAAAAAACGTTACTATGCTGGTTGAAACATTCTTAATTTTTAGATGACACCATAAATCTTTCCATTTCTCTTTATTGGGTCTATTGCCACATACATGGAGGTATATACCCCTACCTTGTTTGGTCACCAAATTGGAAACCCTTGTCATAACATGTACAATGTTGTATTACAGGGATCCTCTTGCAGAACCCCCTCCCATTTCAAGGACCACCTTTTTTGGTCAGAACCATGTGGGATAAGGAGTTAAAGGGAACCAGAGAGGACGAAGAAAAGCTTGTATACATACCTGGGGCTTCCTCCAGCCCCATACGCCTGGATCGCTCCCACGCCGCCGTCCTCCACTTGCTGGAACCGCCGGTACCGGGTCCCGTCATTGCCGCGAGTCGGCAAGTCGGCCGGCAGACGCGGCCAATTCTCCGCATCACAGGGGGCTCCCTCCATACAGGTACGCTTGCGGCTGCCTACTGCGCAGCCGCATGCGTACGGGTATGGAGGGAGCCCCTGTGATGCGGACAATTGGCCACGTCCGCCGGAAATGACGGGCCCGGTACCGGCGGATCCAGGAAGTGGAGGATGGCGGCGTGGGAGCGATTCAGGCTTATGGGGCTGGAGGAAGCCCCAGGTATGTATACAAGCTTTTTTCTATTTCAACGTAGCATTCCTCTCTGGTTCCCTTTAAATGAGGTTTAAGAGATGTGTTATCCTTTTCTTTCCAACCTTTTCTCTTCCTCCATTATTTTTCCCCAGCTACCCTTTATCCCAATATTTTTCCTGGTCTGTTTGTTCTGGCTCACCACTCTAGGGTGGTTATTCATGACCCTTGTGATCAGATCTAGGGGGAAATCAGAAAAAAATTGTCAAAGAAAATGAAGGTCTCTTTCTTGAAGACTTATTATCACATGCATAGATTCAATTATCTGAGTATTGTGTTGTCTCAGAATTTTTATTGTTGGAAGTTAACTCCTTTAAAATCACATACACTAAGCAATGTTTGGATTTTACCTTTAGATACAAACTAAAATACAGTATACCAACTTCCACAACATTCCACATGTGTATCTAAACAACTTACAAATGCCATTAGAATACAATTTCCCCCTAGAGGTCCAACATTGTCAACATGTTCACATGTAATAGAACTAAAGCTAGTTAAGACTGATGTAGAGAAGGTAATTTCAACATTGCATAAATTGTTACCACAGTAAGGACCAAATTTTCACTGCATGGAAAAGGGAGATGCCAGCATTCACAGAAGAAAAATGGTCTTCCAGTTTAGCTAACCGTGCTAAATTACATATAGCTCAAGAGAAAGAGTAATTGCAGTCAAACTGTTTTTCCGCAGCTACATTTCACCACAAAAACATAATATGTTCGATCCCAACCTCTTGTGCTATACGTGGGCGAATAGTTTTTTTTTTTTCACTATTTTTATGTGTTATGGGTGAGTCCCAAAATAGTACATTACCGGGGAGAAATTCAATTTGAATTTAGAAAATCTTCAAAATACCTTTGACTTCTGAAACATTTCTGCTAGGTATATTAGAGCATACTTTCTCTCTGCCAGACAAGAAGCTTAAAGCGTTCCTAAACCCAAGACTTCATCTCTGCTCTAAAAGATTAGCAAATTCATAATATCCTTTACAGAAAACATTTTCTTTAGGGCGCGATTCCACTTGAGCGGCGCGCTTCTGCGAGACGCGAGCCGGCTCTTCCGGGTCTGCGGGGAAAGCAGACGAATCCCATCAGCCGTGCCATGCATGGCTATGGGATCCGCAGCCTCCTGCGCCGATTCGGATGGAAAAGCTGGCCGAATCGCTAGCGGTAGCGATTCGGCCAGCGTTACCATCGCACCCTATGGCAGAGTTTTCCCGCACTATTCGCCTGGGAGGGCCCCTCGAGGCCCCTCTAGCCCAAGGGCCCCGATGCGGTCGCAACCTCTGCAACCCCTTTTGCTACGCCCCTATTATTTGCCTAATTTGCTAGATGAAAGCAGTGGGACACATGGTGATACTGCTTACAGGCTTTAATTCAAGACTTCAGAATAAGAAAGTTCATTTGCCCCCTTGGATGATGCTGGTGTAACACACACAGCAAAGGACAGCAATTTGAAGTCTGGAAGATTCCAGGGAAAGGGTGGGAAGGATGAAAAGCTAGGTGGCCATGCAACCCTTCCTGCTAACCTAAAGCTTACTTGTGGCTTACAACACATTGGCTTAAGACTTTACCAAATCCAATGCTCCAATATGGGGAAGCTTTGCTGTTTGCTGTGTTTTTTTTTTTTTTTAAGTGTGGTGTCACAGTTCACTCATCTCTTCAACTACAAGAAAGGCCCAGGAGTAGTCTTAGCTACCGTAAGATCTATGTTACGGCAGGGCCCTTATTACACTTTCTCTTACAGAGCTATAGAAACTGTTTTGCCCATGCGATAAAGCGAGATGCAAAAATGAAATCATGCCTAGCAGAGGATGGTTTCAATCCATCAACCTCTGGGTTATGGGCCCAGTACACTTCCGCTGCGCCACTCTGCAGTTGTTTTTAAAGCATTTTAAAAGGCACTTCTGGTTTGTCTATGCGGATATCCGAATAGGTCGGATATCCACGACCGAATAGGTTCAGATATCTGAAAGGTCGGATTTGGATATCCAAACCGGATCCGGATCAATTTGGATTTTAAAATGTACTATCCGAGCATCCCTGTTAAATATAGCCTGTCTGAATAGCACACAATGTGGCACAGATCACCCAGAGGTGTCAGCTCAAATTACAGTGATTTATTACTAGCAGATAAGGAAGAATTAAGTAAGGGGGCTTTTAGGACCATTGTAGCCCCTTACACACTCCAGTGAGTTCTGGTTCACCATGAGCTTGCTGGTTAGTCTGTACCTCTGGGTGTTTCAAGCCCTACTCTGTATGTTGGATTATTATGGCTCTGTACTAATTACAAGCTGACACATCATTGCATTCCAGCGGATCCGGAGGTGTGTTTAGCTTCTAAGGGCAACAATAGTTAAGTTGCATATATTCAGCAGTGATGCACTTGGAGACATCTCGGAGCTCACTCCAACCTGAATTATCGCAAATACTTCCTGTTTTAAGAAAGCACATTTTTATTTCCAAGGTAGAATTAGACAGTCTGTTATCCCTAAATACAAACAGGGTGGGTTTTTCTGTGTTTTCCTTCTCTCATGTGGAAAAGTTTAGGTCCTCTTTAACCAGCACTGGCTGAGGCTAGTTGAAATATATACCCTATTAGTTAAGGTCAGTGCAGTTTCTAGGCTAAAATGCACCCAGGGCGTGGGTGTAAAAATTGCGCCCCCCCCCCCCGAGCAAGGTATGGGTGCCCGCAGTATAGGTTAGCCAGGTCTAGTTGCACTTAGTATAGGTCCCCCCAGTGTAGGTAGCCAAGAATAGGTACCCCAGTATAGGTAGCCAGCTATAGGTTCCCCCAGTATACAGTGGTTTGCAAAAGTATTCGGCCCCCTTGAAGGTTTCCACATGTTGTCACATTACTGCCACAAACCTGAATCAATTTTATCGAAATTACATGTGAAAGACCAATACAAAGTGGTGTACACGTAAGAAGTGGAACGAAAATCATACAAGATTCTAAACATTTTTTTTACAAATCAATAACGACAAAGTGGGGTGTGCGTAATTATTCAGCCCCCTTTGGTCTGAGTGCAGTCAGTTGCCCATAGACATTGCCTGATATGTGCTAATGACTAAATAGAGTGCACCTGTGTGTAATCTAATGTCAGTACAAATACAGATGCTCTGTGACGGCCTCAGAGGTTGTCTAAGAGAATCTTGGGAGCAACAACACCATTAAGTCCAAAGAACACACCAGACAGGTCAGGGATAAAGTTATTGTGAAATTTAAAGCCGGCTACAAAAAGACTCCCAAAGCCTTGAACATCCCACAGAGCACTGTTCAAGCGATCATTCAGAAATGGAAAGAGTATGGCAACACTGTAAACCTATCAAGACACGACCGTCCACCTAAACTCACAGGCCGAACAAGAAGAGCGCTGATCAGAAATGCAGTCAAGAGGCCCATGGTGACTCTGGACGAGCTGCAGAGATCTACAGCTCAGGTGGGGGAATCTGTCCATAGGACAACTATTAGTCGTGCACTGCACAAAGTTGGCCTTTATGGAAGAGTGGCAAGAAGAAAGCAATTGTGAACAGAAAAGCATAGAAAATCCCGTTTGCAGTTTGCCACAAGCCATGTGGGGGACACAGCAAACATGTGGAAGAAGGTGCTCTGGTCAGATGAGACCAAAATGGAACTTTTTGGCCAAAATGCAAAACGTTATGTGTGGCGGTGAACTAACACTGCACATCACTCAAAACACACCATCCCCACTTTCAAATATGGTGGTGGCAGCATCATGCTCTGGGGGTGATTCTCTTCAGCAGGGACAGGGAAGTGGTCAGAGTTGATGGGAAGATATATGGAGCCAAATACAGGGCAATCTTGGAAGAAAACCTCTTGGAGTCTGCATAAGACTTGAGACTGGGGCGAGGTTCACCTTCCAGCAGGACAACGACCCTAAACATAAAGCCAGGGCAACAATGGAATGGTTTAAAACAAAACATATCCATGTGTTAGAAGGCCCAGTCAAAGTCCAGATCTAAATCCAATCAAGAATCTGTGGCAAGATCTGAAAACTGCTGTTCACAAATGCTGTCCATCTAATCTGACTGAGCTGGAGCTGTTTTGCAAAGAAGAATGGGCAAGGATTTCAGCCTCTACATGTGCAAAGCTGGTAGAGACATACCCTAAAAGACTGGCAGCTGTAATTGCAGCCAAAGGTGGTTCTACAAAGTATTGACTCAGGGGGCTGAATAATTATGCACACCCCACTTTGCAGTTATTGATTTGTAAAAAATGTTTGGAATCATGAATGATTTTCGTTCCACTTCTCACGTGTACACCACTTTGTATTGGTCTTTCACGTGGAATTCCAATACAATTGATTCATGTTTGTGGCAGTAATGTGACAAAATGTGGAAAACTTCAAGGGGGCCGAATACTTTTGCAAGCCACTGTAGGTAGCCAGGCATAGGTGAGCTAGTATAGTTGCCGCCGCTATAGGTTAGCCAGGTAGGTGCCTCCAGTATAGGTAGCCAGGATAGTTGCCTTCAGTATAGGTTAGATAGGCAGGCGCCCCTGGTATAAGTTAGATAGGTAGGTGCCCCAGTACAGGTTAGCTAGGTGGGTGCCTCTAATATAGGTAGCCAGAATAGTTGCCCCCAGCATAGGTTAGATAGGTAGGTGCCCCCAGTATAGGTTAGTTAGGTAGGTGCCTCCAATATAAGTAGCCAGTATAGTTGCCACCTGTATAGGCTAGCTAGGTAGGTAGGTGCTCCCAATACAGGTTAGATAAGTGCCCCCAGTATAGGTTAGATAGGTAGCTGCCCCCCAGTATAGGTTAGATAGGTAGCTGCCCCCCAGTATAGGTTAGATAGGTAGGTGCCCCTCAGTATAGGTTAGATAGGTGCCCCCCAGTATAGGTTAGATTAGGTAGCTGCCCCCCAGTATAGGTTAGATTAGGTAGCTGCCCCCCAGTATAGGTTAGATTAGGTAGCTGCCCCCAGTATAAGCTAGATTAGGTAGGTGCCCCCCAGTATAGGTTAGATTAGGTAGGTGCCCTCCAGTATAGGTTAGATTAGGTAGCTGCCCCCCCCCCCCCAGTGAAGGTTAGATTAAGGTAGGTGCCCCCAATACAGGTTAGATAAGTGCCCCCAGTATAGGTTAGATAGGTAGCTGCCCCCCAGTATAGGTTAGATTAGGTAGCTGCCCCCCAGTATAGGTTAGATAGGTAGGTGCCCCCCAGTATAGGTTAGATTTAGGTAGGTGCCCCCCAGTATAGGTTAGATAGGTAGCTCCCCCCAGTATAGGTTAGATAGGTAGGTGCCCCCCAGTATAGGTTAGATTAGGTAGCTGCCCCCCAGTATAGGTTAGATAGGTAGCTGATCCCCAGTATAGGTTAGATAGGTAGCTTCCCCCCAGTATAGGTTAGATTAGGTAGGTGCCCCCCAGTATAGGTTAGATTAGGTAGCTGCCCCCCAGTATAGGTTAGATTAGGTAGGTGTCCCCCAGTATGTTAGATAGGTAGCTGCCCCCCAGCGTAGGTTAGATTAGGTAGCTGCCCCCCAGTGTAGGTTAGATAGGTAGCTGCCCCCCAGTATAGGTAAGATTAGGTAGGTGCCCCCCAGTATAGGTTAGATTAGGTAGGTGGCCCCCAGTGTAGGTTAGATTAGGTAGCTGCCCCCCAGTATAGGTTAGATTAGGTAGGTGCCCCCCAGTAGGTTAGATAGGTAGCTGCCCCCCAACATAGGTTAGATTAGGTAGCTGCCTCCCAGTGTAGGTCAGATAGGTAGCTGCCCCCCAGTATAGGTTAGATTAGGTAGGTGCCCCCCAGTATAGGTTAAATCAGGTAGCTGCCCCCCCAGTGAAGGTTAGATTAAGGTAGGTGCCCCCAATACAGGTTAGATAAGTGCCCCCAGTATAGGTTAGATAGGTAGCTGCCCCCCAGTATAGGTTAGATAGGTAGCTGCCCCCCAGTATAGGTTAGATAGGTAGGTGCCCCTCAGTATAGGTTAGATAGGCGCCCCCCAGTATAGGTTAGATTAGGTAGCTGCCCCCCAGTATAGGTTAGATTAGGTAGCTGCCCCCAGTATAGGCTAGATTAGGTAGGTGCCCCCCAGTATAGGTTAGATTAGGTAGGTGCCCCCCCAGTATAGGTTAGATTAGGTAGCTGCCCCCCCAGTGAAGGTTAGATTAAGGTAGGTGCCCCCAATACAGGTTAGGTAAGTGCCCCCAGTATAGGTTAGATAGGTAGCTGCCCCCCAGTATAGGTTAGATTAGGTAGCTGCCCCCCAGTATAGGTTAGATAGGTAGGTGCCCCCCAGTATAGGTTAGATTTAGGTAGTTGCCCCCCAGTATAGGTTAGATAGGTAGCTCCCCCCCAGTATAGGTTAGATAGGTAGGTGCCCCCCAGTATAGGTTAGATTAGGTAGCTGCCCCCCAGTATAGGTTAGATAGGTAGCTGATCCCCAGTATAGGTTAGATAGGTAGCTGCCCCCCAGTATAGGTTAGATTAGGTAGGTGCCCCCTAGTATGTCAGATAGGTAGCTGCCCCCCAGCGTAGGTTAGATTAGATAGCTGCCCCCAGTGTAGGTTAGATAGGTTGATCTGATGAAGGCGCAGAGCGCCGAAACGCGTAATGACGCCATACGCACGCTAAACACACAGCCACGCCCACACCGACCGCGAAACGGCTTCCCCGGATATCGGAGAACGCGCTGCTGGCCACAGCGCGTTGTTGCCAACCTGCATAAGTGTGTAGCGGTGGACTGTACCGCTGATGAGCGAATTGACATTTTGTAAGTAGAACTTTGAAATTTGTGATTAAAATCACCCATTGATAATGCACTATGGAGCGCTTCATCTTTTTTAGATTATGTTAGATAGGTAGCTGCCCCCCAGTGTAGGTTAGATTAGGTAGGTGCCCCCCAGTATAGGTTAGATTAGGTAGGTGGCCCCCAGTGTAGGTTAGATTAGGTAGCTGCCCCCCAGTATAGGTTAGATTAGGTAGGTGCCCCCCAGTAGGTTAGATAAATAGCTGCCCCCCAGCATAGGTTAGATTAGGTAGGTGCCCCCCAGTATAGGTTAGATAGGTAGCTTCCCCCCATAATGGATTGGGGAGCTGGAGCCACAGGGAGCAGCGTGTGTATCAGCATCTAGGCAGAGAGGAAAAGACCGGCGGCGAGAGAGCGGCGATTGGAACGAAGGGAGGTGAGTTGTATACAGCGCTTCCTGCCTGCTCGCTCCGCATCTGAGGGGGGAGCACGGAGGGCGGCCCGGGAGAGGAGAGGAAGGGAGAGGTCAGGCTGCCCTCCCCGCGGCACCGGCTCCCCCATCCATTACAGCGCCCCCACCTCCCAACAGCGCTCAGGGCGGCGGCACGCCCCGCACGGCCCTAGACACGGGCATGGTTAAGGTTATGAAGTAGACACCTAGTAAGATATTGGAAAAATGCAGAAGCCCATGAATGGCTGGATAGCATATGTGCAAAAAGAGCATATATATATTAAATGTGGTTATATCAAAAGAAAGTGTAAAGTGTGAAGTGGTCTTGCTGGATAACTCATTTTAAGTTGAAGCTAGACTAGACTAGAAGAAGACTATGGCTATCATTCACAAAGCATTCTCGCATGCGGAAATGCTGAAAACAGCTGAGTTTACCGAGCACTTAGCAAAATGTCTGTTCATAAAAGCTGTTTCCGCATGAAAAGCTGACATTCCAGGGCAGAGCGATAAATTACCGCCTTGTGCGGTGATTATCTCAACACATGTCACCATACGTCAATTCATAAAGATTAGAGCAAGCGGAATCAGTACGGAGAATACCGCTCCCTTTGAAGACTCGATAAGCATGCGGCTAACAGCAAAGCTAATGGAGACAGACCTACCAGGCAGCAGCAGTGAGAGCAGAGCAAACAAGGCATCCCAGAATACCCAGGCTGTGTTTTTTAACCCCTTGGGTACCTGTTTTCACATATATTTCACCTCAGAAAGCCTGCATGTGTAACATTTCTTGAAGTTCTTCTAAGCTGTGACAATTAAATAGATTGTTTAGAAAGACTAATAGACAGATTCAGGGCAGATTCAGAGCAAGGAGAGGCAGTTTTTAAAAAAAAATGCACATCTAAAGGGATGCTGGGGCTGCCTCTTCTATTGTAACACAGTCTCTGGAGGAGAAAATGTAACAACTCAGTGTTTCAGCCAGCTTACAGCCAGCCTAGTTCGGGAAAATACTGCAGTGCTATCGCAACTGTAAACATTTTTATGAATGAGCACACAGAAGTCTAAAATACCGAATGCGGTATTTTCCTGCATGGATTTTTTTACCGAACACACTTTTATGAATGATAGCCTATGTGTGAAAGAGTGATCTAGAAGAGGGATGTGTGGGGTGGGGTAGACACCTGACTCACATCAGGTGCAGGTGGTAGGGGATGAAACTGCTGTTCTGTATCCACAATTGAAGGGGGGGGGCAGAGAGGATTCACACCTGACTCACATCAAGATGAGGTGTAAGAGGTAGGAGCTGAAACTGCTGTTCTGTTAACACAATTGTGGCCTTTATTTAAGTGCTGATGTACCTGTACAACTGCTTATCTACCAAAATATGAAAAGATGTTTACAAGCGAATTTCTTTTTCTAAACTGAATTATGTAGATACATATTTGCATGTGTTGGACTATCACTCACGTAAACACTACAGAATTTTGATGAAGATTTTAAACTCCACATTTACCCTTTTATAAAGTTCCCTTTGTCAACGGGCATTTATGGTGAAACAGAAATGTTCAGCACTTCAGATTCCTCTTTCACAATAATATGACACCGCAATCAGCCAGCATACTATCCACTGTCCCCTGTCTTTATCATAAACCTTGTGTCTGGCGTTTGCCACTGACAGCTTCAGAAAACCCCACACTGATAGGATCAGTCCATATTATTAAATTGAAGTGCAGTGTCTTGCTATGTATCTTTAGTTCCTGTCAGTGCAGCTGCTTACCTCTCCTTCTAGAGAGCTTCACCCTGAATAATCACAAATACCTTCTGTTTTAAAAAGGCAAACTTCTGTGTTGCATAGCATTTTAGTAAGGAGGCTTTTTTTTACCTCTTTCAGCCCCTTACAAACTCCTAGGAGTTCTGGTTCACCATGAGCTTGCTGGGCAATCTGTAATTCTTATGGGCTTTGATTGTAGCAGAGCCATTCTGCATTATGAGTAAAAGTGAATGCTAATTGCCAGCACAATAAAAGGTTTATTGTCTTACCACTCGGGCGGAATTTTAAGGGTTAAGCTGATGGCATGGACTAGACGTGGGCTCATCAACCTGAATGTCTGTGAAGGGGAGGAAACAGAAAAATGAACTAAGCCTTTACTTACAAAAAGAATTAATGTAAAAAACAAAAAATGTGTTTAAAATAAGTGTCCAAAAACAAACATGAAACAAGGTATTGTACACACTTGTAGATATTCTGGGCAGGAGGTCCTTTAGTTTACGCCAATCCGGGATTATACAGGAGGTACAAGCAAAAGAAATAGACACGGGCTCAAATACTATGCAGGGAACATCCCATTTATTCCTGGATGGAGAACCATTAATTAATGCTTTTCAGAAAACACAAAAGATTACATGTAAATACTTTTTGTTTTAAGAAAGCAACAAAGTACTTTATAGCCAGGCAGTTAGCTTTTTTTTCAGAAACATTAGTAAAACAATGTTGTGCTTTAAAGCAATGTGACTACTGAAAACATAAGACTTTATGGGCTAATGCAGGATGCCGCGGTATTATTACGCTATTATTATTATTTATTGTATTTATAAAGCGCCAACATATTACGCAGCGCTGGACAATAAATAGGGATACATACATTGCAACAAGGGGTGACAGAGAGGTAGCAAACGGTTATACAACATAGCACAAGGTTATACATACAATCAGGGTATAAAATGCGGTTTACAGAGACCCGGCAAAACAAGTACGAGTTAGTAAAATTAAGAAGGACACACTAAGGGAGGAGGGAGGCCCTGCCAAGGCTTACAATCTAAAGGGTGGGGGGACACATAAGGTAGGACTGTGGAAAGGGTGATTGACAGAGAGTTAAAGTGTGGTAGATGTGGGGTAGGCTATTTTAAAGAAATGTGTTTTGAGGGCTTGCTTGAAGGTGTTGAAGGAAGGAGCGAGTCTAAGGGGGAGTGGAAGAGAGTTCCATAGGGTGGGGGCAGCTCTTGAGAAGTCTTGTAAGGGTGCATGGGAATGAGAAATGCGTGGGGAGGTCAAGCAGAGATCATTGGAGGACCGGAGGGGACGGGCAGGTATATATCTGTTGACGAGCTCAGAAATGTAGGTTGGGCAGGTCTTGTGCACAGATTTGTAGGTAAGGCACAAAACCTTAAAACTGATCCTGAAGCTGATAGGGAGCCAGTGTAGGGCTTCGCAGAGGGGAGAAGTGGAAGCATAGTAGTGGGAAAGTCTGATGAGTCTAGCTGCTGCATTCATGACTAATTGAAGGGGTTCAATGCGTTTTAAGGGGAGGCCAGATAGTACGGCATTGCAGTAGTCAAGGCGGGAGATGTGAGGGCATGGATGAGAAGCTTGGTAGTGTCTGGGGTTAGAAAGGGGCGGATTTTGGAGATGTTTCGAAGGTGGAAGTTGCAGGTTCTGGTAACATCTATTAGCTATTACAGTAGTAATAGCTACCTGGTGATCTGAACCTTCCCTTGGCTTGCCTCACCTGATCTACACTGACACTAATCTTTGGCTTACTGAGATCACACTGTGCAATATTTTGCCTACAGATAAGTATCCTCCATATTGTTACCAGAGCCTTTCAGCGTGCTTCTGTGGGTTTCAATCGTTATATGCTGTTCCTTTCTCTATCTCCACATTCTTAGGGTTGCTGCACACCTAAAAGTGCTAGCGTAATTGCAAACGCTCAGTGCTTTTAGAAGTGATTTTTGTAAGCGATTCTAGGCATGTACGTAGTGATTTTCTAGTTATGCCTAGAGATTTTTGGTGCGTTTTGGTGTAGCAATTTTTTATTTTTTGTACAGTAGAGCTGGAAGTGTACAGCTTTTGGAAAAAAAAAAAGAACATTGGAAAATCGCTCTGTTCTAGCGCTTTTTAGAGTGATTTTCCACTTTTCTATACTTAACATTGAGGCTGAATCGCCTCAGAAATGCTACAGGACCCACGTTTGCATTTAGGAAAAAGAAATCACATCGTCCTGGTGTGATCAATGCCATTCAAATACATTAGCCAAGCGCTTTTCAAAGCACTAACTTTTTTGAAAAGTGCACAGACAGGGGCGTAGCTACAACTCACTGGGCCCCATAGCAATTTTTTTGGACAGGGCCCCCTCCCCCAGCTCCATGACTCCCTTCGCAATGGAGCTGAAGTGCTTCGGATTGCATTATCCGGGTTTCCAAATAAGGAAACCTGGATTCGAATAACAACACTGCAGATGATGTACTTCAATCAAAGGAAGGAGAGAACAGAGAAGACAGCAGTTATATTTTTAAAAAATGTATATTATATAATTATTTGTGGTTTTCCATGATTAACCTCCCTTGCGGTAACCCCGACCTGAGCTTGGGGTAGGAAAAATGAGCTGTGAGAGATAAGCCCAAGCTTAGGTCGGGGTAGGGAATTCCATTTTTTTTCTGTTTTGAAGTCCCGTGCGCGTTCGGCGCTGCGCAGTGGGACTCCACCCTCTGTCCCCGGCTATCTGCAGCATATTCTGGCCGTCGGGATCCCCAAATCCCTGCTCTTGTTCCGGGGACCCGGTGGCCAATCAGTGTGGCAGAGCTGCGTGATGTCGGCGGGGGAGGGCGGGACATATTTTTAAAGCTGACCTGGACGTTTTGGGGTAGAAGTGAGCTGTGTATGTATACACATGTATATACATCTATATGCATCCCCCTCCCATATTTGGGGCCCTCTGGAATGCACGCTCTGTAGTCAATAAACTAGCTCACATCCATGATCTGTTCATCACTAATGCTTTCACCTTCCTGGGGCTCACTGAGACATGGTTAACCCCATCTGATACTGTGTCTCCAGCTGCCGTTTTATATGGTGGCCTCAAGTTTAGCCACACACCTAGATCGGGTGACAAACATGGGGGTGAATTCTTCTTTCTGAACATTGCTCCTTTGCATCGCTTGCACCTGCACCTTCTCTGGCTTTCTCTTCTTTTGAGGCTCCTGCTGTCCGCATCTACTCCCCTCACCACTTCCAGATTGCTGTCATCTACCGTCCTCCTGGACCAGCCTCCACCTTCATTGACCACTTTTCCACATGGCACCTCCACTTTCTATCCACTGACATTCCTTCCATCATCATTAGGGACTTTAACATCCCCATAGACACTAACTGTTCCACTACCACAAAATTACTCTCACTCACTTCATCCTATGACCTCTTCCAGTGGTCCTCAACCTCCACCCACAAAGATGGGCACACTTTGGACCTAGTTTTTACCCGGCTCTGCCCAGTTTCCACATTTAACAACTTTTCATTCCCACTTTCAGATCACAATCTCATAACTTTTACAATCAGCCCCTCCCTGCCTCTTCCAGCTACTGTAGTGCAGCCATCACGCTTATGCAGGAATTATCGCAACCTCGACCTCTGCTCCCTAGCTGACTCTCTAAAACCCCTGGGCTCCCTGTCGTCCGACACCGACCCCGAGTCAGCATCCATCTACTACTCCACCACAGTCACCGCTGTCATGAACACAGCCGCCCCTCTCACCAACTTCCGCAACCGCCACATCAACAGACAGCCCTGGCTGACTGAACCCATCAAACAACTGAAAAGACAGTCCAGGGCAGCAGAACGGCAGTGGAGGAAAAGCTCCAATGCAGAAGACTTCGTCCACTATAAAAACACGCTGCTTCAGCTCAGGGACGCTCTCTCACTTGCAAAGCAGTCATACTTCTCTACACTCATTTCTTCACAATCCCATAACCCTAAACAACTTTTTAACACCTTCAGCTCTCTTCTCCACCCCCCGCCTCCCCCTACAACCACATGCTTGTCTGCAGAAGACTTTGCAGCATATTTTGTGAGCAAAATTGAAACACTACAGAACAGCTTTCAAAAGCAACCCTCTTCACCGGTCCAATCACCTCTTCCTTCTTCCTCTCTGCCCAGCAGCTCCCCTACTATCAACTATCCCTCTCCACATAACTACTCACTCACTCAAACCTCCTCCCTGCTAACAATCTTCTCCGCCACAGCAATAAAAGCAAAGGAGTGTGAATCTTCTGACCCTGAGCTGTACATTGTGTGAGCTGAGCCCATTAAGAGCAGCCTGTATCAGCAGTGTAAAGTTTTCAGACAACACTACCAATATACACAGTTCTGAGCAAGCTCAGCTCACAGTGTACAGCTGCGGGTCAGAAGATTCACATTCCTTTGCTCTTAAAGGGAAGGTCCGAGCAATGTAAAAATAAAATATACACTTACCTGGGGCTTCCACCAGCCCCCTGCATCCGTCCAGTGCCCTTGCCGCAGCTCCGGTGGCTCCAGGTCCCCTCCGATGGAGATGGCGACCTCGCCAGGTCGGCTTTCCAGAACGGCTACTCCTGCGCTCCAGCATGCGGCTTACTGGTCGCGCTGACATCTACGCCTGCGCAGTACAGTCCGGATGATGTCAGTGCGATTCAGAGACCCGCTCGCGCAGGCGTAGTGGACATCCTGCGCTGGAGGGGTCCCCGGGCCACCAGTGGTAAGCGGAGCTGCGACGAGGACACAGGACGGATGCTTTCTTTAAGAAGTTTTTATAATGAAAAAAAAACCACTTTCATCTCAACCACTTTTTTTTAATGTGCATACAACTATTGCTATGTAATTTATTTATGATTTTGGTGACTTTATCTCATAGGGACAGATTGTTGCTTATTAATTCCTTATCAGAAACCCGGGTTTCTATCCGTGATTGGGGTCAATATTATATTAAGGTCTCAGGTCATCATCATGGTTTATTAAACATATTATTATTATAATATACAAGCTAGGGAAGTGAATAATATGTTTTTACGTATTTTTATATGTGATGTTAATTATGTATAACAAAATTAATTATGATTTTGACAAACCTAGTGGTACTTGTATCATGGTTTTTGGTGCAGATCAGCCCTCTTTTTGTCGCATATTATGGTAGTAGCATGACCCATGGTACCATGGCACTCATCTAGCGTGACCATTGATATGGTAATGCATCAGGCCCACTGTGTATTTATCAGCGGTCATTTAAAAAAAATTATTGACACCACTTTCGTTTGTACTCTATAAGCTCATTTTCCTTTAGCTTGTATTCCACCAGCTCAGTTTACATAATTGTGTGCTCTACCAGCTCAGTTCACATTAGTATGTGAATACCATAGACCAATGCCCAAGAGGAGGTAGGGGCCCTGGAGGGGATTAATGGTGCAATCTGAGGGCACTCTTTAAAAAGGGGGGCCTCCAGATGCATTTCGGCCATTATAGTTTTAAAATAATACATGCTACCGTAATTAAAACCCACACATTTTATTTGCCCATTTGTCGTGGTTATTGCAACGTTTAAAATATTTCCCTGGTACAATGTATGGCGCCATTATTTTATTTGGAAATAACATACCTAGGACATTTGGTGATGATAACATGTATGGGCGCTTTGATATTAAACACTAAAGGAAGGGGTATTGACATCAATGTAAATTTCATTTTGCACAAACATTTCTTTGCACCTTTTGTGAAAAATCATTTACAACTGCTGCGTTTGTAATTTCACTTAATATGGGAAATTCAGGAATGGATTACATGAAATCAATTTCTAAATCGTAATTACAGTAATTGTGAGATTTTACATGAATTTCCCCTTGAGCAAAATTAGCATATTATGATAATTGGTAGTTGTTGTAAAGAGAGAGCCATCATTGCCATTGTTGACCGACTTCTGAAAATGTTCTTTACATGGTACTGGCTATAATACTTTCTCCCCTTGTTTCACTCACCTGAAACAAGTACGCAGATGACGAGGTTTGACGATCCTGTCATACAAACTTGTCCGTGATGTAAAAAAGTGTTACATTCTAAAGCGTACTGTATATTAAAATGTAATAACTGCAATGATAAAGGTTTTTAAAGAATTGTAGATAATCAGCATTACAACCAGGAAGTAATCATCTTCATAAAAATATAAAAAATGAGTGTTGCATATTTTCTGTCAATAGACAGGGGACTTTAGATGACAGGTGCCATATATAGCTGTTCTCAGCCAGATTAGGTAAAAAAAATCTAATGTCCGTAGGTTTAGTGAACATATGTTCTCAGGGGGAAATCAGCTGAGCAGGTATGACATTTTTCCATGACCGCTACTGTTCTTTCTTTAGAGTCTGCTGCGTGTTCATCACCCCTCCAGCCCTCATAAACACAAACACACATAGTTGGTGGAACAAAGGATTTTGGATAAAGAAAGTCTGCAAAATGCTCAGAGGGCAGACTGCTTGTGTCTGAACACTGAATTGCTCGCTAAATCTGTCGTGGCACAATATCTCGTTGCAATATAGTGAAAAGGTGGAGAAGATAAACAGACCAAATCAATATTTGTAAACAACATCTCAGTTCCTCTTTGCAGGAAATTTATTTATAGACTATGCTTGTCCTTGAATAACTCCAGTTACTAAGCAATCACTTTGTCATACGGGGATGTCCTTGCTGGTCCTGGGGAATTCACTGTTAATCACAATACAGGACTGGGAGGGAGACTGAGATCAGGCTGTGACAATCTGTATGCAAATGAAAACATGGGTTGAGGGGGAGGAGATGAAGTGTACCCTGTGTCTAGTTATAGATGAGCAAGTGAAGTCATGCTCATCTGCTTTATGCTTTCAATCTTGTTACTGGATTGAGATAAGTAGATGTCTTAAATACTAGAATATGATAAAACAAGTACTCTGAATGTAACATTCTCTTTCAAGAGAATGATATTCAAAGGGACTGGGCACGGAATGCTGGCAGATTTGCTTAAGCAATATCTGTCCTGTAAATAGATTTGTAATTTTACCAAACAGTTTGGTAATTCTGGCAGTTCAGACAAACAGTATAGCCAGCATCACAATACAGCATAGCTCCTGCTCGCCTTACTGACTAGACAGTGCAAGTTAGCAGGTCACTGATGTGCTCATTACTCTGTTTTTCCCTATTGTAATCAAGGTCTCACGGTAAAACTGACATGTCTATGATCTGCAGCAGGATCTGAAGATGGTTGACCAATGTTTCCCTTCCTTTGCTGAACTGAAAGCACCAGTGAAGAACACTGCTCACAGCTAATTTACAGGATAATGGCTGATAACTTAAACATGCCATTTCCAAGATGCTAAGGCCCTGTACCCATAGCATGCAATCTAACTACATAACTATAAATCATGTGGCCCCCCAACAAAAACTTTGATGGGCCCTCCCATATTACTGGATAGTTCAGAGGCTTCCAGTGTCTTCCTACACCCCGTTTCTGGGCTGGGTCTCTCGCTGGTCTAATAGGTTTCTTTAGTGCGCAACTGTGGCTCGTGCACAGAGGAAAAAAAACTATGCACAATTGACTTAGTTCTACTGGGCATGAGTGGATCTTACTCATGTATGTCTAAGTATGGTTATGCTCGCTTGCAACATGCGCTTGCTTACTGGAGAAACTTATTTGACCAGGGGGATTGACAGCAGAACCTTAGGAGGTGAAGAGTACAAATCCAGCTCTGCATATGCCAACTTAAATACTCTCAAGGTCTGTGTGACCCGTGCATAAGTTTATTGGCTGTGCATCCCTTACATTAGTGGTAGGTTGTAGTCATAATAATGTGACTTGACAGTGTAATATCTATGATCTACCATCACACACGGTAAGACACTGGAGAGAAGCTGTTTATTTGATCAATTACACAAAATGCTGTGACAATCCACAAATATATGCAACCAACAGTACCCAGGTGGAGGATTGAACAACACTGAGTGAAGATCCCACTATGATTGTAACAGCATTACTAGGCAGGATGTAAACCTAGCACCAAAAGTAATAATCATTGCTATAGGAATTGTTTGCTGTTATATAGTATATTCTTATAGGATGCTTTCATTCCACATTCACGTTCTGCTTCTTACGTTTTCTATCCTCCAGTGTCTGTGTATACGTCTGTTATTTATTTATTTATTGTATTTATAAAGCGCCAACATATTACGCAGACCTGGACATTAGTTTAGGTTACAGACAATATTTAGTGGTGACATACAGCAATATGACAATACAGGAATACAAGAAAAACCAGATCACGCAGCACAGTATGAGTACAAGGTAATGCTTAGTCAGTCACTGGATGGAGCATGGAGATTAGACAAGTTAGGTTCACTCAAATGCACAGCATGGGTTCACAGTAAACGAGGTGCAAGATCAGGTAGGACACAAAAGGAGGAGGACCCTGCCCAAAGGCTTACAATCTAGAGGGAGAGGTAAGGACACGAAAGGTAGGGGACCAGAGTTCAGCTGTGGGTTTAGAGCACTTGTGAGGGGTAGTAGGCCAGAGTGAAAAGGTGAGTTTTGAGGGCCTTCTTGAAGATGTTGAAGGAGGTGGCTGCCCTAATGGGTGGAGGTAGGGAGTTCCATAGTGTTGGAGCAGCTCTTGAGAAGTCCTGGAGGTGTGCATGGAACTGGGTGATGCAGGGGGGCAGTCAGGCGAAGTTCATTTGAAGAGCGGAGTGAGCGGCTAGGTGTGTACCTCTGAGTAAGTTCAGAAATGTAGGTTGGACAGGTTTTGTGGACAGATTTGTAGGTCAGACACACTATCTTCAATCTGATAATAGAATGGATAGGAAGCCAGTGGAGGGATTCAAGGAGGGGAGCCGCCATGGTGGAGCGATGGGAGGAGTGGATAATTCTGACGCATTCATGATGGACTGCAGCGGGGCTGTTCGGGTCATAGTGAGACAGACAGAAGGGCATTGCAGTAGTCAAGGTGGGAAATTAAGAGGTCATGGATAAGGAGTTTGGTGGTGGCTGAGGTCAGGAAAGGGCGAATCTTACAGATGTTACAGCGGGCTTGAGAGGTAGCTCGAATGGTAGTGTGGTTAACAGTGATATGCACATCTGGGAGGTTCATGGATGGCCGGCGTGGGAAGATCATAAATTCCGTTTTGTCTACATTTAGTTTCAGGAACAAGGAGGAGATGGCTGATAGGTAGGAGGAGACCTTGTCCATGGTAGTGGTAGATATGTTAGGGGTATGGAGGTAGGTCGGGGTGTCATCTGCATATAGATAATAGTTAAAACCCATGGAGGAGATAACCTTGCCAATGGAGGATGTGTATAGGGAGAACAGTAGAGGGCCAAGGACCGAGCCTTGGGGGACTCCCACCGAGAGGTGGTTGGGGGTGGACGAGGACTCATTGAAGGAGGTCGTCAAGGAGCGTTGGAGAGGTAGGATGAAAGCCAAGTCAGGGCGAGATCGTGAATGCCCATGGACTGGAGGAGTAGGGGATGATCTACTGTGTCAAAAGCTGCTGAAAGGTCAAGGAGGAGGAGAATGGAGTATTACCTTCAGCTTTAGCTATGGCAAGGTCATTGACCACTTTGGTGAGAGCAGTTTTGGTTGAGTGGGCAGGCCAAAATCCATATTGCAGTGGGTCTAGCAGTGAGTTGGCATTGAGGTACTGGGTCAGGCGTTTGGTTCAAGGAGTTTTGAGGCAAAGGGGAGGAGGGAGATAGGGTGGTAGTTGGAGGGTAGCAAGGGGTCGAGGGAGGGTTTCTTGAGCAGGGTGTGAGGAAACGCGGAAAAGCCGCCGCAAGGACTCAGAGTGAGGCAGCTGTTTCCACGTCTAACATGGCGGCACAACGCGTAGAAACCGCCGCTTGCCGCATGGGCAGAGCGGTGGAGTCCGCGTTGGAGGCGGCTGATTGCACGCATGGCAAAGCAGCTGACATTGCGGCCGGACGCAGGGAAACCGCAGCTCGCTTAGAGAGCGGGGCGGCCGTCCCCGCGCCTGAATCAATGTTTACATTACAAGACATGTCTGGTGTGGCTGGGACTGCTAGTCCACACAGGTTCAGAAGGACGCACGCGCGCGCTGAGAGGCAGAGCTTATATGACAGCCAGAAAAGGGTCAGCTGACCAGGCGGGTCAGCTGACATCTTCACCACCTGCCATTGGTCCAGCACTTAGGGGAGGCGCTGGAGAGCGCTTTACTATATATACTGGGTGCTGGTCATTCTCTGGTTGTCTGCCGTTGCGATCACAACGTGGTAGCACTCAGACCTTGTCTGTATCTGTGTTCTAGCATAGTTTCCAAAGGTGTTGACATCAAGGCGTTCACACCTTAGCATTAGGAACATTGAATTGTATTATTTATTATGACCTTCTGCCTGCCTGACTATTCCTCTGAACTCTGATCTTGTACCTTGCTATTTCTGATATCCTGTTGCCAAACTCTGCTCGTTTCTGGACTCTGTATTTGCCTCCTGATTCTGTACTGCGCTATTCTGATACTCCGTTGCCAAACCCTGACTGGTTATTGGATTCCGTATCTGCCTCCTGAATCTGTACCTTATCTGTCTGTGTGTTAACGACCTGGCTTGCCGACCTCGAGAACTGGCCTTACTGTTAGAGGCAGTTCCCAGACCTGTTAGTGACACCCTCCCTCTCGGGTGTCACTCACGCTCTGTCCTTCCTACCCTCAGCCTAGCTCCTCCCCCCTGGAGAGTCTAGGCCATAGGAAGGAACATACTTCTGGAGAAGTACTCAAAGTATACTGTTGCATCTAACACTCACTTGTTCTCTCTGGTGTCCAGAGGTTAGTAGATATATCTGATTATCGGTGATACTGCAGATCACCAATAATCGGGTATATTCTGTATTCCTGGTGAGACTGCAGTTCACCGGTAATCAGATCCTCTCTGTGTTACACCGATCGTTACACAGGGGTAGTACAGTGGCCTGCTTGAAGTCTGAGGGGAAGGTGCCTGTGGATAGGGAGAGGTTAAACAGGGTAGTGAGGACTGGGGCCAATTCCGTGAAGTGAGGCTGGAGTAAATCAGAAGGGATGGGGTCAAGGGGGGAAGTAGTGGTATGGGAAGTCTGCAGTAGGTGGTTGACTTCCTCAGTGGTAGTAGCAGTGAAGGAGGTGAGGGGAGGATAGGGTGGAGGAGGAGCTGGTTGGGAGGGGGTGGGAGGTGAAGATTGAATATTTCCTGACGGATGGAGACAATTTTGTTTGTGAAGTGGGTGGTTAAATCTGTGGCAGAGAGGGAGGAAACGGAGGGTGGGGGGTGGGTTTAAGCAGAGAGTTGAAAGTGGCAAAAAGACGCCGGGGGTTGGAAGCTTGTGCTCTGATGAGCTTGGTAAAGTATTCCGGCTTCTCATGAGCTAGGGCAGTGTGGAACTGCAGCAGGTTAGTCTTGTACTGTAGGAAATTCTGGTTAAGTCAAGTTTTCCTCCATTTCCGTTCAGTGGCGCGTGTTTCCCTCTGGAGGTTGCGAGTATGGGTAGTGCGCCAGGGCTGGGGGTTAAAGGGGCAGTTGCAGCGGAATATTGGTGGAGCAGCTTTCTCTAGGGCTGATTAGAGAGTTTGGCGATACTGAGCAAGATTAGGACAGGTTAGGGTGGGGAGAGTGGAGGAGAGGGCATGGAGGGGGTCAGCAAGGATGCTAGGGTTGAGCTTGCGTAGGTCTCGCTGCCATCGACCAGGTGGGTGGGCGGGTAGTTTGGAGGTGCCTTCCGTGAGGAGGTTGAAGGTGAGAAGGTGATGGTCTGAGGGTGGAAAGGGTGCGATGTCAAGGTCTGCAATGGTGGTGGATTTAGTGAATATAAGGTCGAGAGTGTGACCTGCAGTGTGGGTGGGGGTGTTGGTGTGTTGTACTAGGCCAAGTGAGTTGGCTATGGTGAGTTCTAAAATACAGGCTCTGGGGTAATCAATCAAAACTAATACAAACCTGAAGCAGTCTCCTAGTGGAATTACAGTAATGAGAATACTTGTTTCATTTAAAGCGTGCCTGAACTCGCAACGTCCTCTCTGCTCTAAAAAATACACAACAGCATAATAACCTTTAAACCACAAAAAACATTTCTTTGTTACACCTGACACAAATCCTAAAATAAATATGCACCGTTTCGACTTTCTGATTCATGGAAGCAGACATATTGTTAACCTCTTGTGCTTTCAAATGGCCTTATCTGCCATCTCTGCCAGGCAGTCATGTGACACGGGAGAGATCAGATTACAACTTGTGATTAGACACAAATGAGGTGGAATTCAACAGGCTAAACACTCTAAATATGTACAGGGTGCATTTCTGTATATATTTCTTCAGTTCTGTGCAAGAGTTCAGGTCCACTTTAACAGTTTCAAACTCATTGCCTGCTCTGAACATTAACTCTATTGTCTTTGCTCATATCTCAAGAAAACAACCATTCCTTGATTATCTCTTGCAGTAGTTTTAAGGTGTCCATACATCTAGCAATGTCGGCACATCGACCAAAAGACATCTCTCTCTGATCAAATCTGATCAGCGAGAGATCTGTTGGCTACCCATACACCGCAGGCTGATTCCCGATTGATTTCAGCATAAAATCTCTTGGGAATTTAAATCATGATGCCACCATACTCCTGGTCTTTTCAAACTTTAATTAGTGAGTGGCCATCCTATTCTAACAAATTGCGCGACTCATTCAAGAAAAGCAGCTTCGGTACCCTGAACAATACAAAATTATAGTACAAAACCAAAGCTGCTGCATGTGCTTCCACTGAAATGTTATTGTGTAGCTTTGAAGAATTGCCAAAAGTCACATACCCCTAAAAAACACATTAAAAACATGGACCAGCATGATGAGCGCACATATTCAGTATGTAATAGTTTTTAATGTGTTTTTAGGGGTATGTAACTTTTGGCATTTCTTGAAAGCAACAGAATAAAATTTCAGTAGAAGCACATACAGCAGCTCTGGATCTTGCCTGGTGCTTCCCCAAGAATGCTACTGTCACATGGAGCCACCACGGGGATGCCATGTATGGCACATGGCACGTATGTGACATCACACACAAGCGCTTGATGTCACACACGTGCTTGAAGAGGCACCGATTTTCATCCAAACTGATAAAATTATCAAATCAGACCTTTAAATGTCTACAAAATGCATTGATATGGGGACATCTACTACACAAACACTCTGCTAATCTATGTATTAAATGTAATCTAAAGGTGCATTCACCTGCTTTCTTAAACTCAGCCAAGGCAGCCATTTGTAGCCGCCTGGGCAGATAATCAAGCATGTGTACAGGTGACCTTCAAGCTTGCTTAAAGATATGGAATGCTGGATTTTCAAATGACAGCGACTTCCGAGAACATTGTTTACTTTCTTACCCCTGCAGTTAGAAGCTGCTCTGTAGTGCGCATCACTATCGTGTCTCCTCCATACTCCATAGAAAAAGCATGCATTGCTCTGCTATAATACAGCACTTGAACCCTAAATGGTCACCCAAGAGTCCCGCTATCTTCAGGCAACAAATGTGCGTGTGTTGCGTATTGGAGAAATATGAATCATGTAAAAATCACCTGTAAATTGTTAAAATACTGCATAAAATAGAGGGAAATAAAATAGTTTCCCCTTTTTGACAGTGAGTCAGTAGGTAAGCAGTGTAATGAAGCTAGCCTGTCTAGAATGCTAGCATGTTACTGTACATTGCAAAGGGATGGAAAATCAACAGCTATGCTTTCAATAACTTGAAGTGACATTGTCCAGACTAAATGCTGTTAATGGAAAAAGGTAATAAAAGATAAGTGTATTTATACAGAAAACAGTATTTATACTATAAACAGGATAAGGCCCCATTCACACTTACAAAATGCAAAACACCTGCGATTTTTGTCGGCGTTTTGCAGGAGTGCTTTTTCCACGATTTCACTTGGAAAAATCACTGAACACTTCGGCGATTTTGGTGCGATTGCGTTTAGTGCTTCTATAGCACTGAAACGCGATCGCCTGGAAATCGCCTGAAAATGGTGCAGGTGATGCGTTTGCGTTTCTCCCGTTTTTGGGCGATTTGCGGCAATTAGCGCAAATCGCTCAAGTAAGAACGGGCCCATAGGGTTTAATTACGCTAGCATTTTTAAAAAGCGCTAGCGTTTGAGCGTTTTGCCGAAATTCGCGGCAAAACGCTCTAGTGTGAATGGAGCCTTAGTGCCTGGAGGACAGCTCTCCAAGCAATGTCTCTCTGGAACTCAACGTCATTCTCTAATCAAGCATTAACATTAGGGTAAGGAGGATCACTTTAACGATCTGTTGACTTCACAGCTCATATATAGCTTCAATGTTTACAACAAAGCATAGTAGGGTGGTAATTACATGTTATGATAGGATGTAGGAGTGTCGTCTGAGCATGATTTTTATCTGGCAGTGGGCGTGGATCACGTATAAGCAAATCACTTATAAAAACATAAGCGCTCTCGGGTATTCCTGCAAGGTTTTCAAACCTACTGAGTGTAATTCAGGGATCTCCTTAACGTGTACCCAAGGTGATGTGTGACATGATGTGATAAACGTGTGTATGTACAGTGCAAAACATATTACTAACCAGGCTATTTTTATTTTGCTGCCTGAAAGAGTTAATTTTCAGGCATGGAAGTGACTGCTTCTCTCTTGTCCACACCTTGTTGGAAATATAATTAACCTCACTGATAAGCAAATTACAGCCATAACAGTTGTACTGGTAGAATACAACTTCTGAGGGCAGGGGATAGATAGAAAAAGTCAATATGTCACGTATTTCAACTCTGGGGCCCATATGCAATTAACTTTTTCTTCTGAGTTTTCTCCTAGCTTATATTTTTACACCTTGCCAACAAAATGCCTTTTAAACCACCAACAAGCAAGAAAATACACAAAATTATTTTAAAAGAACTTTTCAATTGCAAAGTGCTGAAAAGTTATTTTAAAAAGAAGTTGAACATTTATTTCCTAGGTCAGGGGTAGGCAACCTGCGGCTCCAGAGCTGCATGCGGCTCTTTTTCACGTTTGCTGCGGCTCCGGTAGTGTGTGTCAGTGGCTGCGGCGCGCGTGTGACGTGTGCTGCCGCTGGCCGGCAGCCTATCAGAGAGGCCACCGGGCCGGTGCAGTGCAGGGCTTCGGGCGGCCATTTTCCCGTAGCCCTGCAGTGTAATGCAGGCAGGACGTAACGTCGGGAAGGAAGAGGATCGTGGGAGTTGCGCGCCACAAGGAGGTCGGGACCGGAGGTCGGGACAGGATGTGATCATGACAGGAGGACTTCTGACTAGGTGAGTAAATGGGTTTTTCTTTTCATATCTGCTGAAGGATTGTGCATATTGGGGTCAGATCTGCTGAAGGATTGTGCATATTGGGTAGAGTTGAGCCGAAATTTTCGTAATTTCGCATTACCATAATTACGCATGCGAAATTTGCGATTACGATGCAAAATTACGGTAGCGTAATTGCCATTAAAATCGTAATTGAAAATACCGTAAGCGTAATTTTCAACGCGTCATTTCGCGTTTCGTTCATGCCGTAATTTCGCATGAAACCATACCGTAATTTCGCATTAAACCGTAACGCTCCGTATAATATAAAAAAGCCGCCGACTTTAAGGGTTAATAGCAAAGCCCCTTAAATGCTAAGAGCCTTAAATTTGGAGAATATATTAAGGAGATCAGAAGGAATAAGAGGAAAAATTTTTTTTTCAAAAAGACCTTATAGTTTTTGAGAAAATCGATGTTAAAGTTTCAAAGGAAAAATGTATACATTTAAAAACCCGCCGACTTTAACGGTTAATAGCAAAGCTTAAAGTGTAGGAACACCAAATTCCCAGGGTATATTAAGGGGATCAGTGGGAATAAGAGGAAAAAAATGTTTTTCAAAAAGACCTTATAGTTTTTGAGAAAATCGATTTTTAAGTTTCAAGGGCAAAAATGTCTTTTAAATGCGGAAAATGTCAGTTTTTTTTGCACAGGTAACAATAGTGTATTATTTTCATAGATTCCCCCAAGTGGGAAGAGTTTTACTTACTTCGTTCTGAGTGTGGGAAATATAAAAAAAAAACGACGTGAGGTCCCCCCTCCCAGACCTCTTTAACCCCTTGTCCCCCATGCAGGCTGGGATAGCCAGAATGCGGAGCACCGGCCGCGTGGGGCTCCGCACCCTGACTATACCAGCCCGCATGGTCCATGGATTGGGGGGTCTCGGAAGGGGAGGGGCAGCCAAGCTTTCCCCTCCCCCTCCTAGCCCTTGTCCAATCCAAGGACAAGGGGCTCTTCTCCACCTCCGATGGGCGGTGGAGGTGGAGGCCGCGATTTCCTGGGGGGGAGGGGGGGGTTCATGGTGGAATCTGGGAGTCCCCTTTAAAAAGGGGTCCCCCAGATGCCCACCCCCCCCTCCCAGGAGAAATGAGTATAGAGGTACTTGTACCCCTTACCCATTTCCTTTAAGAGTTAAAAGTAAATAAACACACAAACACTTAGAAAAAGTATTTTAATTGAACTAAAAACATAACCATGAAAAAAGTCCTTTAACCACTTCACCACTGAGGGGTTTTACCCCCTGACCACCAGAGCAATTTTCACCTTTCAGCGCTCCTTCCATTCATTCGTCTATAACTTTATTATTACTTATCCCAATGAAATGAACTGTATCTTGTTTTTTTTGCCACCAATTAGGCTTTCTTTAGGTGGGACATTATGCCAAGAATTATTTTATTCTAAATGTGTTTTAATGGGGAAATAGGAAAAAATGTGGGAAAAAATTATTATTTTTCAGTTTTCGGCCATTATAGTTTTTAAATAAAGCATGCTACTGTAATTAAAACCCATGAAATGTATTAACCCATTTGTCCCGGTTATAAAACCATTTAAATTATGTCCCTATCACAATGTTTGGCGACAATATTTTATTTGGAAATAAAGGTGCATTTTTTTCAGTTTTGCATCCATCCCTAATTACAAGACCGCAGTTTATAAAGTAACAGTGTTATACCCTCTTGACATAAATATTTAAAAAGTTCAGTCCCTAAGGTAACTATTTATGCTTTTTTTTATTGTATTTTTTTTTTTTTTAATTACAAAATAAAAATAAAAATTGGGGAGTGTGGGAGGTAATGAGTTAATTTATTGTGTAAATGTAATGTTTGTGTATGTAAAATGCTTTTAGGGTGTAGTTTACTATTTGGCCACAAGATGGCCACAGAGTGTTTGTTTACATGCGACCTGTAAGCGTCCGGAAGGACGCTTACAGGAAGCAGTAGGAGGCTGGGAGACGCACAATGATCTCGCTGTTTCTGAAAGAAGCAGCAGATCATTGCGGGGGCTAGATCAACGAACGGGAATGGATTTTCCCGTTCATTGATCTCCGGGCGAGCGGGCGGCGGCGTGCACGAGCGGCGGGAGCGCGGACAGCGGCGGTGGCGCGGAAGGTACGGATTTCTCGGTCCCTGGTTTTTTAGGAGGGAAAAAAGGGGCGGAGAAATTCGTACCGCTGGGGGTAAAGTGGTTAATATTCTTAAGTAACCATTAATACTTACCTGTCCCCAATTAAAATACTTTTTCTAAGTGTTTGTGTGTTTATTTACTTTTAACTCTTAAAGGAAATGGGTAAGGGGTACAAGTACCTCTATACTCATTTCTCCTGGGAGGGGGGGTGGGCATCTGGGGGACCCCTTTTTAAAGGGGACTCCCAGATTCCACCATGAACCCCCCCCCCCCCCAGGAAATCGCGGCCTCCACCTCCACCGCCCATCGGAGGTGGAGAAGAGCCCCTTGTCCTTGGATTGGACAAGGGCTCGGAGGGGGAGGGGAAAGCTTGGCTGCCCCTCCCCTTCCGAGACCCCCCAATCCATGGACCATGTGGCATGGTATAGTCAGGGTGCGGAGCCCCACGCGGCCGGTGCTCCGCATTCTGGCTATCCCAGCCTGCATGGGGGACAAGGGGTTAAAGAGGTCTGGGAGGGGGGACCCCACGTCGTTTTTTTTTTTATATTTCCCACACTCAGAACGACGTAAGTAAAACTCTTCCCACTTGGGGGAATCTATGAAAATAATACACTATTATTACCTGTGCAAAAAAAACTGACATTTTCCGCACTTAAAAGACATTTTTGCCCTTGAAACTTAAAAATCGATTTTCTCAAAAACTATAAGGTCTTTTTGAAAAACATTTTTTCCTCTTATTCCCACTGATCCCCTTAATATACCCTGGGAATTTGGTGTTCCTACACTTTAAGCAGGCTTTGCTATTAACCGTTAAAGTCGGCGGGTTTTTAAATGTATACATTTTTCCTTTGAAACTTTAACATCGATTTTCTCAAAAACTATAAGATCTTTTTTAAAAAAAAAATTTTTCCTCTTATTCCTTCTGATCTCCTTAATATATTCTTCAAATTTGAGGCTCTTAGCATTTAAGGGGGCTTTGCTATTAACCCTTAAAGTCGGCGGCTACCTAACATTGATCCATGCGTCAACTTTTCCGCTTGGGAGCATGGCCATACGCGTTAATTTCGTAATACCCCCTGTAATGCGAAAATTACACGAAAATTACGCTTACGCGAAATTTCACGAAATCCTTCTTCATTACGATTATGTACTTACGGCCATAATCGTAATTACACTAATTACGCGAAATTTCGCGAAATCGTAATTACGTCATTACGCTCATCTCTAATATTGGGGTCAGATCTGCTGAGGATTGTGCATATTGGGGTCAGATCTGCTGAGGATTGTGCATATTGGGGTCAGATCTCCTGAGGATTGTGCATATTGGGGTCAGATCTGCTGAGGATTGTGCATATTGGGGTCAGATCTGCTGAAGGATTGTGCATATTGGGTTCAGATCTGCTGAAGGATTGTGCATATTGGGTTCAGATCTGCTGAAGGATTGTGCATATTGGGGTCAGAGCTGCTGAAGGATTGTGCATATTGGGGTCAGATCTGCTGAGGATTGTGCATATTAGGGTCAGATCTGCTGAAGGATTGTGCATATTGGGGTCATATCTGCTAACGATTTGTGCATATTGGGGTCATATCTGCTAAAGATTTGTGCATATTGGGGCCATATCTGCTAACGATGTGTGCATATTGGGATCATATCTGCTAACGATATGTGCATATTGGGATCATATCTGCTAACGATGTGTGCATATTGGGGTCATATCTGCTAACGATTTGTGCATATTGGGGTCATATCTGATCCTGTATATAGCATTAAGGTAAGAAACAATATATGCAGTGTTAGATTTGTTTTATAATGGTTTTGCGGCTCCCAGTTTTTTTCTCTTTTCGGAAACGGGTCCAAGTGGCTCTTTATGTCTTAAAGGTTGCAGACCCCTGTCCTAGGTGAAAAGTCAGGAGAAAAAGTGAATTGGATATGGTCCTGGGACTCTTAATAGACTGACATTAAGCAGAGACAATAAAACATTCAATCTTCTCTGTAAATGTTTAACCTATTTTGGTTCCTGGACGTAGTTTCTACGTCCAGGAACCATGCGCGCTGCCGCGCGCTCCCGCGGCCGATCGTGCGCGTGCACGCGCACTCCCGGCCGCGGATTCGGTAGCCAAGGAATCAATGTATCGGGCTATGGAGCCCGATCACAGATTTCTCTCCCCCGCTGAAAAAGCGACAGCTTCTCTCGGAAGCTGTGCTTTTTCTGGCTGTCTCCTTCCCGATGCGTCACTGTAAGCGCGTGCTACGCTTAGAGTGACGTCATGTAAACAAACTCATGGCCGCCATCTTGTGGCCAAAAAGTAATACTACACCTGAAAAAAAAAAAAAAAAAGAATTAACACACATTTACATTATAAATCTATTGTTTACCTCCCACCCTCCCAAAAGTACCCAAAAAAAATGTTTACTATAAAAAAAAAAAAACATTACAATAAAAAAAAAAAAACATGTAAATATTTACCTAAGGGTCTAAACTTTTTAAATATCAATGTAAAGATGAAATATTTCTATATTTTTTTATTTTAAACTTGTAAATAGTGATAGATGCAAAATGGAAAAAATGCACCTTTATTTCCAAATAAAATATTGTCGCCATACATTGTGATAGGGACATAATTTTAACGGTGTAATAACCGGGACATATGGGCATATACAATACGTGAGTTTTAATTATGGAGGCATGTATTATTTTAAAACTATAATGGCTGAAAACTGAGAAATAATGAATTTTTCCGTTTTTTTCTTATTCTTCCTGTTGAAATGCATTTACAGTAAAGTGGCTCTTAGCAAAATGTACCCCCCAAATAAAGCCTAATTGGTGGCAGAAAAAACAAGATATAGATCAGTGCATTGTGATAAGTAGTGATAAAGTTATAGGCTAATGAATGGGAGGTGAACATTTCTCACGTGAAAACGACGGAACCTGAATGGGTTAAGCATAAAATAAAGCGCTCCAGTGTGTTATAATTTAAGTAGGCCTCAGTTATTTGGACTGAGTTTATGTAAAAGGCTTGTTCGCAAAATATACCTTTAAAACAGAGTTTCTTGTGATGTAGGCAGAAGCATCTCAGTGTCTGCTTGAAGTTAGATGAATAACAAGCAGATACTGAGAACATGTTCCTGAAGGAAGGCCACAGGCCTACACTGCCCCAGACAAATGGACTACGAGAACAATCAACATAGGCCATATTTACAAAATACCACATTCTTGTAAGTAAGAGAAAAGTGGTCATTAAATATTAATCGAGTAGGTGTGTATTACGACACCACGAGGGGTCGAAGCCAATAGCCGGGTCTGGGGGATGGCTAAGATGAGGTCACATTTAACTCTTTCCTAGTCGGTATAAAAGGGCCAGAGGGGCTGACGGAGCTCACTCTGATTCCTACTTTCCTGCTCTCTATATGCTGACTGGAACACCTAATTATTTTCCTTTCTTTATTTAATCTGATATAATGTATGCTGTACATAGTTAGTCTAGATATAACGTAGTATCTACATAAGGAGGACCTGATTACAGTCACTAGGAAGGTAATCAAGAAGCTGCAACGCAACGGAATGACGAAATAAGTATCTGCTTGCCTAAGATATGATGAACTGTATCTGTATAGTTGTGTACTTAATAAACTCCATCAAACTTTGAAGAAGCCTGAGAAAGTCTATCTCCTGCTTGCTGTGATGAGTCGTGTGTGCAACTCTTGCGGATGAGTTTGCTGGTGCCGGAGGAAAAGGTGATTTATAACAGTTTATAACACAGTGCATCCATTTATTGGCATCACATTTATTTTCAAGGAATTGGACATCTGAATACATCCATTGTGCATTGCATTTGCAAGTTACGGATTTGCATATATCTCATGGACACAGGATTCCTTATAATTAGAGATGTTGGCGAACTGTTCGCCAGTGAATCTCTGTGGGCCGCTACTACTTCCGGGTTGCTATGACCCGTAGTAGTACGGCTGCGCTGGGCCAGCGGTGCGCGACTTTGATTGCGCGCCTGTTGCCAGGCACTCTCTGCGTATGAGCGTGACGTCACTGATGACGTCAAGCACATGCGCAGAAAGTGCCCGGCAACAGGCGTGCGATCAAGGACGCGCACCGCCGGCCCAGCGCAGCCGTACTACTCACGGTCATTGCGACCCGGCAGTAGTACAGGGTGAGGGGTTCGCTAACATCTCTACTTATTATCAGGAGATTCATTTTTTTTCTCAGCAATACTTTTCAGTGAATTTTACTTGATCTTTTTCTGGGATCCCATACATTTTAACCATTGTTTGCCCTATCAACTCACTGCAGAGAGATTGCATGTGTTTGTATGCATGGAGGTAATTTGTGGTTTTAAAGGGGACTGGTACTAGTATCATTATTAGTTTAAGGTCTGTGGTTTTTGCTATAGATTGCAAGCAATAAAAGTGGTATTACTTTTAATTTTAGCGCTATGGACATTTATTTACTAGTCTTTATCAGGTATTGGAGGATTGCCTAGTCCACGTAGCTGCTGATCGATACCATTCAGGCGCAGTGTCTTATTTTATATACGTACAAATAAATATGTATTTTTAAAGATTAAAAAAGATTGATGATGAAATTATCTGAAAACATCAAAATAGTAGTTGTGCTTTGATGCATTAAAGCCTAACTCCACAATATTTTTTTTCTTTTTAAGGTCTTTTTTTAACCACCTGAGGACCAGAAGTTTATACCCCCTTGTGACCAAGTTTACAATTCAGCACTTCAAAACTGTAACAGTTTATTGCTCGGTCATGTATCTACCTGCTCAACCAATTAATTTTGGTACCTTATGCGGTGGTGCATAGAATCTCTTAACCCTCCTGGCGGTCAATTAAAACCGCCAGGGGGCAGCGCAGGGCGGGACATTGTGACGTCAAAGGGAGTCCCGATCCACCCCTCAGCGCTGCCTGGCACTGATTGGCCAGGCAGCACATGGGATCTGGGGGGGGGCACGCCGCGACAGGTAGCGGCGAATCGGCGCGGAGCGGCGGCGTTCGGGCAGTACACGCAGCTAGCAAAGTGCTAGCTGCGTGTACCAAAAAATTATGCAAATCGGCCCAGCAGGGCCTGAGAAATCCTCCTGCGCGGCATAGCCCAAGCTCACCTCGGGCTTACCGCCAGGAAGGTTAATTTACCATGCTTTCAACTGAATTAATTTTCATTTTAAATGTTTTATGTTCTCTGTTTCACACATTCAGGTTAAATTCCAGCTTATTGACTGTTTTTGTTTTTTGTTTGCATTCATTTGCATTTAATAGGTTCTTAAAAGGATTTTCAAGGGATCAAACCTGACAAATAAGAGAAAGGGCTGGTGCACACCAGAGCGGTTCTGGAGCATTTTTAAAATGAACGCTAATGGAAATGAAAATGAATGGCTAATGGATAATGAAAATGAATGGGATGGTGCACACCAGAGCGGGTCGTTTTTTCCACAAACGCAAATTCGGGGGCTGCAGCATTTTTTAGATTTCTAAGGTGTTTCTAAGGTGTTTCAAACTTATTGAGCGCGCTCAAGGTGGCAGCCTCTCTTTTTACCTGCTCCACACCTTGTCTCGGCTCTGGGAAGCATTAATCACATATATGCACAGAAGGAACAAAAATACTTAGAGATTCCGCACCATGAAATCTCTGGCTACAACTGGAACCTTCTGGGAAACGTGGAAGATTATGGATGGCTAACTTACAAGCTGGATTGTACTCACCATCAAAGTCCTGTGTAGCTGACCTTGGTTTTGGAGTCCTGCATGGGATTGGGAAGCTGATAATCCACACAAACAAACAAAAGCCTTCTCTACTCCTACAAGGGCACACAATGGGATAGGATTTCTCCACCAGGATACTCATGAGGTCCACAGCTTCAAACAAACCAACACATCAAAAAAGCATGTCCAGGCAACACAGCAAGCAGATCTCCTACCTTCCCAAGTCCTCTTCCCAAGGTAAGGGAATTCATCCTCCTTCCCCAAACACCAGTAATATCTTCCAGCTGGCAATCTGTTTTTTGCAGATTGTACAAATACATAAATGCATTCAGAGGCTGAAATTATATTGACTCCATTGCCTTTCTAAGTGAACCTTAGTAGGCCCCATGTTTCTGCATATCAATGGAATTTTCACACCTCTCCTATTTGACTCACAAGGCCAGCAGTTTGCTTTTGTCTACCCCCCACTGATAAACAACAACAATCAAAGGAAGAGCTTACTTAACCCATTCCTTCCCAAAGAGCAATGTTAATCTATACAGCCAGCATCTTACTATCTCTCAGGCCATCAAGAGCTGCATCTCACATTGGGAAAAAAACAAGCTAATTTGCTGCAATCTCTAGGGATTTTAAATAAAACACACAGAGGAAAAAAAGGTGGCCAGGCCCATAAAAAATGCCACACTCAGACTCAGTCCAACTTCAGAAACCCAGGCCCATTCAAGGGAAAGAACTTTCCAGCGATCTCCAGTGATGTTTACTGGAAATCAGAGGCTGAAAGTAGCAGAAGTTACCATGTCCCTAGTCAGAGATGCAGTAACACCCCGGCAGTGAACCCAGTCGCCAATGCTAAGCCCCATGCAGTCACTGCATTGCTCTGCAATGCCCGCTCTATAAACAATAAGACAGCCATTATTGCGGACCTTATTCAGACATGCGATTTTTCATGCATCACTGAAACCTGGATTGATGCCAATGCGGGCCCCACACTGGAAGCAACCATCCCATACAATTACTCAGTCCTAAGTGAGGGAAGACGAGACCGCAGAGGAGGGGGTGTAGCAATTTGTGGCAAAACAACTCTGCAGCTCAGAGCCCTGAATGTTGGCTCAACAAAGTCTTTTGAATGTATAGGTGCCCAGATCTCAGCTGGTAAAGGCTTCAAAATTTTAGTGGTTTATCGTCCCCCCGGAGATGCTGATCCATTCCTACAGGAATTCTCAGAACTTCTGGCAATGCTAACTCTGTCTTATCCGAGATGGATCATCCTTGGTGACTTCAACGTCTGGGCTGATGACACTCAATCACAAAATGCAAATGAACTAATAAATCTCATGGGTGGACTAGGCTTCACACAAGTTGTAAAATCTGCTACCCACAGAGGAGGGCATACGCTAGACTTACTGTTCCACCTTGGAATGGACATTAGTAACATAACAGTAACCCCAGCGGTGTGGTCAGACCATCACATAATACAGTTTACTATTGAACATCACCCTATCAAGCAGCTCCCTAAAGAAACAATCAAAATCCGTCCCCTGAATAAATTAACACCGGAGAGGATAACTGCCAACCTGGATTTTACAAATTATGCTCCACAGTCAAATGGACCCAAACACTCTAGTAACCCAGGACAACAACACGATATATGAAACACTTGACAGTATTGCCCCATGGCGCACCAAATCAGCAACCAAAAAGCAGAAAGCGAATTGGTTTGACAAAACCATCATGGATCTAAAACAGAAAGGGCGCAGACTTGAAAGACAGTGGCATAAATCAGGGTCTGAGGAGCACAAATCTAGCCTAATTCAACACCTCAGACAATACCAACAAGCAATAACCAAGAAAAAATCAGACTTTATCTCGCACAAAATATCTACAGCCAACAACAGAGCTGGTCAACTCTTCCACACAGTGGAATCACTCTGCAATCCTTCCTGCCTAAAAGCCCCAACCACATTCTCCAGGGAAAGGTGTGAAGAATTCTCTGCCTTCTTCACAAACAAGGTGTCTACCATCCGTGCCAGCATTACACCAACATCCATTGACCACTGGACTTTGCATCTGCCTACTACCGTACCACCATGGCAAGTCTTTGACACTCTGAGTGAAGAAGATTTTGGAATTCTCATTCAAAGTCTCCGCCCCACTACCTGCGACCTGGATCCTGGCCCAACTGGATCCTTAATGCAGTGCCCAGAGCTGATCAGGCCAGCGCTTCACAAAATCACTCAGTGCTCCTTGCAAAGTGGACTTTTCCCAGAAGAACTAAAGAAAGCAATCATAAAACCCCTCTTGAAGAAACCATCACTAGATCCTGATTCTGTAACCAACTACAGACCTGTTGCGAACTTACCATTCCTATCAAAAGTTATCGAGACAGTAGTCGCCAACCAGCTGGAAGCCAGGCTTACAGATAACAACATCTTTGATACTTTTCAGTCAGGATTCAGGAAAAGGCACAGCACTGAAACAGCATTAGTCCGAGTAATGAATGATCTACTTACTGCAAGGGACAAGGGTGATTGCTCAATTTTGATTCTTCTTGACTTGTCTGCAGCATTTGATACTGTGGATCATGAAATACTAATCCAGCGACTGAAGAATTACTGTGGCCTAAGGGGTACTGTTCTTAGCTGGTTTCAGACCTTCCTATCTGGCAGGACACAGCAAGAATGTCTGGGCACACACTACTCTAATCCAGTGCCACTTCCCTATGGAGTTCCACAGGGTTCTGTACTATCACCATTACTCTTTGCAGTCTACATGCTCCCACTGGGCAAAATAATCCAGAACTATGGCCTAGGATACCATTGTTATGCAGATGACACACAACTGTATCTGTCCTTCAAGCCTGGCACCCAAGACCCATCAGCATCCATAAATGCGTGTCTAGTGGATTTACAAAATTGGACGAACACCAGCTGGCTGAGGCTGAACTCTGACAAAACAGAGGTGTTGGTGGTAGGTGGTCCACACATGATGGATAAAGTTCAAAACGCTCACCACCTCAAACTAGCAATTGGGGGAGATACTGTACAGTATAAAGACTCTGTGCGAAACCTTGGGGTGATCCTGGATGGAAATCTAAAACTCAAACAGCAGATATCAGCTGTCGTCAAGTCTTCCTTCTTCCATCTAAGAAATATAGCGAAAATCAAACACCTTATCCCAGCTGAAGACCTACCTGCCCTGGTTCATGCATTTGTATCCTCCCGCCTAGACTACTGCAACGCCCTGTTCAACGGATCTACAGAAAAGGTTCTGCGCCCCTTACAGCTAGTGCAGAATGCTGCAGCCAGACTCCTAGCCAATGCCCCCCGCAGCTCACATATCACGCCAGTACTGCAAACTCTTCACTGGTTGCCAGTAAAATGGAGAATCAATTTTAAGATCTTCCTGCTGACATTCAAGGCTCTACACCACATGGGACCCAAATACATAGCGGATCTATTGGAACTTTATGCCCCTCCACGCACCCTCCGCTCTGCCAACAAGATGAAGCTGGTTATTCCCAGGATACACTTAACATTTGGTGCTCGGGCCTTTTCCTACGCAGCCCCTACTCTATGGAACTCACTTCCACAATCAGTACGAGAGGCTCCCTCTCTGGACAGCTTTAAAAAAAGGCTAAAAACTCACCTCTTTTCCCTAGCCTTTGAGACTGCATAATGCAGGGTCACAGTGCTTTGAGTCCCCAGGGAGAAAAGCGCTATATAAATATTATTGTTATTGTTATTGTTTCTGCCTCAATGTTAAAGTATAGGAAAGTGGAAATCTGCTCTGAAAAATGGGTTATGTAGATTTTGTAAGCAAATGTATGCAACTTGAAAGTGGACCAATCAATTTAAACCTTGGTGGGACTTGATTAGTCTTTGTTCAAGCTGCATACATTTGCATATAAAATTTACATAATCCTGCATGAACTCAGAAATATTTGCATCTCATTGATCATCCCTACTTCTCACTTCTCTTAAAGTGAGAGATATATAGTGCCTTGTACAGGTATAATTTTCACAGTTTGCATTAAAATTTTGTAAACTCCAGGTCGCCCTGAGATGGTTGCAATAGCCTATTTTAAGTCGGCATGAGAATCACAGACATTGTGTGAATTTGCAATTGTACTATTAAGCCATATCTTGTAAGGATTAGAGACAGTGACTATCGCAACCAACTGGAGGTTCCCTGGAGTGGTTGTGTGTGTCTGGGTCTGGGTTGTTCTAATGCCAGATCTGTGTCCCTCCCTCGACCTGGGTATAAACATGTTCAGTAATTGCTAATGTGAGTAGTATAAAAACTTTAGATACCTTCTATGGAGCTTCTTTAGACATATTTCTCTTACAAGTTGTGTCACAACTCCTTTCTTGGGATTCTCTTATTTTTTCAAGGTCAGTTAAACAAATATGTACCGTACTTCTTTATTATATTTGGTAACTTCCTGGCTCTATTTCGCAAAGTAAAACTCTGGCCTTGCGTAAACCTGTTGATCCTAAAAGCATGCTGTTTACTCAAGGTTACCTCTTAGCTTTCACTTATTCTTGCATAGATTTTTACCTGTAAACTCAGGAGTAAGATGCCTCCATGGTTGTTACAGTCCTAAATTTCCCCTTTCTTAAATCAGACCTGAAGTGGGTTTAAAGGGCAACTGAAAAAAGAGGGATAAGGAGGCTGCCATATTTATTTCCTTTTAAGCAATACCAGTTGCCTGGCTATCCTGCTAATCCTCTACCTCTAATACTTTTAGCCATAAACCCTTAACAAGCGTGCAGCAGATCAGGTGTTTTTGACATTATTGTCAGATCTGAAAGATTAGCTTCATGTTTGTTTCTGGCATTATTCAGACACTACTGCATCCTAATAGACCAGCAGGACTGCCAGGCAATTGATATTGTATAAAAGGAAATAAATATGGCAGCCTCCATATATTTCTCACTTCAGTTGTCCTTTAAAAGTTCTAAACTAAATATAGTGGCATGCACATAAGAAAAGGTTCTTACAATCAGTGATATCCCTTCCCCCTCCTTCTTTAATATTCCTATTTACCCAAGTTGTAGTAGCTACCTTAAACCCCTATCTGAAATAATATAAGAGATAACAGCCAACCTCTAATGCAGGGGTGCCCAATAGGTCGATCACGATCTACTGGTAGATCACGACCGTCATGTTAAATTTTGCGGCCAGCAGCTATCAGATTCTGCTGCCGGCCGCTGGCCAATTAGAAGGCAGAGGAGGAGAGAGGCGGTACAGCGGAGGACGCCGCGACGTCATACCTTCGCCCGCCGGAATGTTCATTTAGCCGTCGATCTGCACTCTAGGCAGCACGGCTGAAGGAGGGGAGACTAGGAGGAGTCCCAGACACCGCCGCTGGAACTGGAGGGAGGCAAGTGGCACCTACGCCTAACTACATTATACCTGGCTAACTATCCTGAAGGCCCATACACCTAACTGCACTATACCTAGCTAACTATACTGAAGACCCCTACACCGAACTACACTATACCTGGCTAACTATACTGAGGGCCCCTACACCTAACTACACTATACCTTGCTAACTATCCTGAAGGCACCCCCACCTAACTACACTATACCTGTCTAACTATCCTGAAGGCACCCACACCTAACTACACTATACCTGGCTAACTATACTGAAGGCACCTACACCTAACTACACTATACCTGGCTAACTATACTGAAGGCCCCTATACCTAGCTATCTTTACTTCAAGCACCTATACCTATCTACCTATACTGAAGGCACCTATACCTAGCTACCTACATGTTGGTAGATATCCTGGACTCTGCAAATTTTAAAGTAGCTCGCGAGCCGTAAAAGTGTGGGCACCCCTGCTCTAATGTGTAGGTTTATATCATAAGCTAAAAGCCTTGAAGTACTTTAAGTTATCATTTGATAGATACATCGTATTATTATTGGACTGGTCTGGACTGCGAGTTGTTACTGTGAAAACGTTTTTTCTCTGTTATGGAGACCTACCTTGCTGGGTTTTCCCTTTCTAACTACTTGAAATATTATAGTTTCTTTTATTTCATATGTACGCTATAAAGTACGGTATGTAAACATTTCACCATTTTTATATTCTTTTTGTTGATGATAAAATTATGCTATGCTAGAATCCTATTGTACAAAAGCATTGTATAATCCTCTGAAAATTCTATTTCATTTGTTGACCTTTTTTTAAAAAAAAATATTTTTATTTTTTATTTGTATTATATTTGAAACCAAAGGGAATCTGAAGCCACAATTTAATTATTTTCAGTTTTAATGCATACCTATGTAGAGGAAAGGCTGCCAAAGAGCCTTCCCGGTCCTCATCCGTCCTGTCGTTCCTGCGCTGCCCCCAGTGAGAGCTACTCTTTCTTCGAGGTCTTTGGCATTACTCGTGTTCCCAAGTAGTTCAGAAAATGAGTGTATTCATACTGCATCCATATTGCGCATGTGCAAGTCTGAGCTTGGGCTTGTGCACAGATGTGCTTGTCTTCAAAACTACACAAGCTTCCACTGGGGATGGCGCAGGAACAACGGGACAGACTTAGGACTGATAAGGCTCTATGGTGTCCAGAGCCTTCCCCCTACATAGGTACGTATGAAAACTGAGAATCATTTTTCGCTTCAGATTTGCTGCAAACGTTACACAAGGAGGAGAAATCAGCACTGCATCACTGTATTTATTCCAGAGTGTAGCAAAAACACATTCCAAAACATGCAGGAAAATGTGACATACCGTTGCTTCAAAGGTGGTGAATGTGTGGTGGGTGCTGGGCACAGGTAGCCTTACGGCCATTTCATGCTGAGATACACTTCTACGGAGGCTGTCACGACCTCCGTAGAAGAGCATCTCAGCATCTCTGGAATAAATACAGTGATGCAGTGTAGATTTCTCCTCCCTCTCCTCCTTGTGTAACGATTGACTGCTTTCATCAGAGCACGCTGGCTGTGCCAGAGCAATCAGAGGTGTGTGTACCCTGCCATTTTCCCTCTTAACACAGGTGCTTACTGTAGTGCCAACTCCTTGCTTTCTTCATTGCCACAAGATTTGCTGCAATATAGCAACATAATCCCTCTTGTAAAACATCAGTTGTGGCAAGTCAGTAGTTAAAAATTATGTAATACAGATAGCTATATGGCCACCTATAGTGTGTACAGTTTATCAAAAAGTTAATCAGAATAATGAATCGAGGAAAGAAATATTATGCTGAACTCTGCAAATAAATACATATTCAAGTGACATCATTGCCCCAAGTTCCTCAAGCCAGTCCTAGTGCAACTGACGCACTGAACCTATCCAAAGTCTGAAATAAGTCCCAACCACTTCTCCACTCTCTGCTGATGTTATTTTATGGGCAATTTATCACTTAGTAAAAACCTCACAGCAGTCAGCTTAAGAGGTCTGAAGATGAAAGCTGCAGACAGGTGGCACCCTGCCATCCACTCGCCGCCTCTTGCCACCACTAGGTGATGTAGCAAAAAACAGCTGGACATGACAGTCTGGCAAGAAAAGACAGCGTGTAATAGAGTGCCAGACAAGGAGCTTTTTTATCCCTGATGGAAAGCAGTGACTCATTATTTTTACAGCTCGATGACCACAGAACAGGGAGATTACCGGTGTCTGCTGTGACCACGCCAATCAGGCAGAGATCCACCTTTCACAGTCAGAAGGAAGAGACAGTGGAAGGAAGTAAGACAGAGAGTGAGAAAGAGAGAGAGAAAAATAGAAAGAGAAAGTGTAAAATAACTGAGAGAAGAAATAGAGAGCAGAGGTAAAAAAAAAAAAACTTAAAAGAAATAAGTAAAAAGAGAAACAATGGCAAGATACAGAATTAGGAAATAAAACAGTGAACTGTGAAATGATAAAAAAAAGACTGGAAAGAGGGATGAAATAAAGGAAAAAAGGAATAGGAGAGAAAAAGTCAAGAGGTTGGAGAGGAGAGGAGGTGACAAGAAAAATATAGAGAAGAATGAAGATTACACAGAGAAAAGTAAGAAACAAAATAAAGACAAAATAACTATGTAACTATGTAACTCAGAAGAAAGTGAGAAGACTTCAATAAAATACTTTATTAAGTCCGGAAAAATACAGAAAATGTAAAAGAGAGGCAGATTGGAGGAATACATGGAAGACAGAATGGAGCTAACACAGATAAAAAAAAAAAATCTTAAAAAAAAAGAGTATATGTGATTAAATAACTTGGTGCCTTGCTGCACAGGTGTGGAGAACGTTACTTGTCTAAGCCTAGATACTGGGGTCTGAGCCTTGGCAGGAGAAAATGTAATATAAGCCCATGTGAGCATTTAAATCACTGATAAATTGCTTATTCCCAGTGGAATTCTGCTGAAATGTTCTGTAGGAAATATCAGCACACAACAAATCTCCCTAATACAGTAACAATAATTTCAAGTAAAATCACATGACTAAAAGCATTTGCAACAAAAAGACAAAGAAACCTGGAAAACGTAGGTGATTTATAGCTACAATGTTTTGCTGCAGTGTATTGTACACAGTTTTGCATTTTTTCAGACACTTTACAGAGTCTTATATGAAAATATATTTATCCATAGCAGCACAGCGTAAACAATGGTGAGAATGTGCGTGGTGTATAAGAAAATGCGCATACAACAGAAAAAAAAGTTGGTTACATAAGGAAAAAAATGCCTGATCTTTACCAAGTGTGAACACTGCTTGAGTATGGCCAAACGTGATAATAGTCACATACAACAAATAGAGAATGATAACGTTCTAATGCCCTCTGTATTGTGTCCCAGGTCTCTGGCCCCCCACCCCCCTTTCATCCACCATAGTGTGTCATAACTTTCCAAGGTCTCTTTTTTATATCTCAACTTCTATTTGTGCTTAACTGCTTAACACAGTATGTTTTATCTCCCCAATATTGTGTCCCAGCTTTCCAGGACCTCTCATGTGTCCCCCCTCCCCACACACACACACACACACACACACTTTCAAAATGTGTCCCAGTAGCCGGTATCATGTTTTTTTCATATTTTTTGTTTCTCTTGAATTGTAAGTGAAAACAATAGTCTGACTAAAAACAAAACTCTTTACCTATGTCTTGAGCATGAGCCCATTCCTTACAGTCAACGGTGAAGAGGACCATGCAGAAGAGGCACAGGATCATTAGTAAGCCCCAGTCTTCATCTCTGCCCCACCCCCCTAATAAGGTTTTATCTGGCTGTGTGGTGTTTTCTAGGATGCAGTTATCAGATTGCTACCCTCATGACAGGCAGATGATGGAGGCAGGAACTCAAAGCTGTATCTCAGAGCTTTAGAAAACAGGCAAAACAGTCAAAGGAAAAAGTAGGACAAAGGAAAGGGAACACAGATGGCAGGTGTTACATGAGATGAGATAGGGAATCTGGTCAGAATGACAGGGAGGCTGAAGCAATACAAGACTTGAAACCAACACAAAAGCTAAACCTTTAGAAACACACCAACACTAGAGATCTTTAGGAACCTCTCTGTGAACAGTGTTCTTAAATAAGTGTCCTTTAGGTTACATGAAACAAGGTGTACTATTGTGTGTTCAGTGCAATTTCCTTCAACAGATGGAAGAACAAGCAGAACTGCAGCGCCACGGTAAGAAAAACATTCCAATCTATAAACTTCAAGTAGAGATAACTGAAATATTTACCAAGAAAAAAAGCATTCCTTAACTTGTTGCTGTGAGCAACAGTAGTTCTTTCCTCAAACAGGATCATACATAAGGCCCACCCCACAGTAGAACATACAGTGCCCATATGCAATTAACTTTTTTACTAGGTGATATTTTCACACATTGAAAATAAAATGCCTTATAAAACCCAAGCAAGCAAGAAAATACTGAATAGTACTTTTATACCTTTTGGTACTTTTTTCAATTGCAAAGTGCTGAAAACTTATTTTAACCCCTTGAGTACCAGCAGTTTCTGCCCCCAGAGACCAGTAGCACCAAAAACCGCCGGATACTCACGAATCCCCGCACTGAATCACCACTGCCGTACACCCGTTGCTTCAACGGCAGAGCTCTGTGAGCCGGTCAGGAGCCGATTCAGGTGTCCAGATTTACTTACCTGGGACTTCTTTCAGCCCCCTGCAGTCTATGAAACTAATGGAGGAAAGAAGGGGAGGCACTGTGGATGCTAATTCACTTTTAATCACAGAGTTCACAATGACAAGCGGTTGACAGCGGGGGTTAAGCAAAGCCTGACAGCTAAAAAATTTACACCTTGCAGTTAGTTAACTGCCACACTGCACTAAAAATCACTATTCCTAAATGTGGGTATGATCATAAAACCGACCAGTAAATAAACAGTCATGCATAAACCACATTCAAAAATTCTTCCCTTTGGTAGCCACACTGGCCACTTCAAAAGACTGTGTGGCCCCACCAGTGGTTAGCACTTTATCGTGAACAACTTGGATTAGATGCTATTGTCCCCAGTTCATGAATTCACAACAACAAGAAAATCCTTTAGAGGATTCCAGCTGCGCTACAGTCTATAAGGGCAAGTTCCTCCTCTTAAAAAAGACATTCACAATTTTGACCAGCGCTGCATCAACAAGTGTCACTCTCACCACCAAGACCAGATGGAGAGCGACTCACCAATTTAGATGGACCACATATGACAATGGTTTAATGCGCATGTGGGGTATTCACAGGTTCCCCTCACCTATCGATTCACCTCCACTTTTGCTGCAGCCACCAGGATCAGTATGTTCCTTTAAGAATATCTCCCAAATGTATGCCTCAAATGAAAAGAATACCTCTTATCGCGCAACATTGCTGAAAGCTTTAAAATATTTATTCAAAAATGCACTCACAGTATGGATGAGTATGACATTGCATAGAGTTTTTCCGGCGGCCTCTCCCCCGCTCGGTCTCCCGGGCTGACCGCACGGCTCCCCAGAGTTCCCGCTGGGTATCCCCGCCTTATCGATTTTGTCACGTCTCACATGACTCATCAGGCGATCGGAGCTGCAGCGGCTAAGCGTAATCTAAATCCTTCCTCTTACAATCCGATTGGTCAGGGCTACCCTATCACCTGCCTCTCTGTAAAAACTTTATTATTCCTTGCGCTCCAGCATGGTTACGAGAAAACTTCCTGGGTTGGAAACCACGCTGCAAGCTTTTTAGGAAAAGAATGCATCAAAATTGAAGTATTTAAAGTTGAAAATAAAATAAGGTTAAAAACTTTAAAAATGGATTGACCCCCTAATATAAACTAATGCTATATCAGCCCGGTGGACTTTAGTGGGGAAAACCAGTGGTTTACACAAAGTTTATTATGTCAGCAGTATGCAACATATACATTTAATATGCCCATTCAACGTTAAATTGCATTCTTTTCCTCGTAACCACGCTGGAGCGCAAGGAATAATAACGTTTTTACAAAGAGGAAGGTTCTGGTGTAGCCCTGACCAATCGGATGGTAAGAGGAAAGATTTAGATCACGTCTAGCCGCCACAGCTCCGAGCCCCTGATGAGTCATGTGAGGCGTGATGAAATCAATAGGGCTGAGCTACTGACGGCGTTTCGTGAAAAGGTGGATTGAGGACGGACAGAGCGGGGATACCCAGCGGGAACTCTGGGGAGCTGTGCGATCAGCCCGGGAGACCGAGCGGGGGAAAGCCCGCTGGAAAAACTCTATGCGCTGTCATACTCATCCATACTGTGAGTGCATTTTTGAATAAATATTTTAAAGCTTTTAGCAATGTTGCGCGATGAGAGGTATTCTTTTCATTTGAGGCATACATTTGGGAGATATTCTTAAAGGAACATACTGACCCTGGTGGTTACAGCAAAAGTGGAGGTGAATCGATAGGTGAGGGGAACCTGTGAAAACCCCACATGCACATTAGACCATTGTCATATGTGGTCCATCTAAATCGGTGAGTCGCTCTCCATCTGGTGTTGGTGGCGGGAGTGACACTTGTTGATGCAGCGCTGGTCAAAATTGTGAAAGCCTGACAGCTGTTTCACATTAACAAAAGCTTCCTCAGAGAATATAAGAATGAACCCCTGCAGTCTGTAAGGTCCCTTCAAGAATGGGTCGAGGTGCTCCAAAGGAACAATAGCTCTTTTATCAGTAAAACATTATTAAATATCCATTAAAAGATGACAAGCTGTGTAGGGTTATTATCCCGCGTCAGTCCGTTCTCTGTACCCGGGCACTGAAAACTGTAGCTACGCCTCTGACTGTAGCAGACCTGGTTAGTTCCCTGGCAAAAGTGTTATGTAATAAATAGCACTAAAGTAATCTAGATTAGGGGCTTTTTCATGCTTCATTGATATACGTATATTCCGGCGTATAAGATGACTGGGCATATAAGACGACCCCCCAACTTTTCCAGTTAAAATACAGAGTTCGGGATATACTCGCCATATAAGACTACCCCTCTTCCAACGCACACCAAATTAAAATAAAAAAAAAAACCATCATATACTGGTGCTATGTATGAACAGATACTGCTGCTGTACTGTATGTGGTACCCAGTATATAACAGCATATAGGCAATTGACTGGTTGGATTGGTCAACTCTCCCTCTCCCTAAGTGGATTGGTCAGCTCTCTTTGTCTACCTGTTTATCAGAGCGCTATGGAAGAATAGATCACGCTGTGCCCATAAAACACGTCTCTTTCACCCTTCTGGCCTGTCCTTGTATCCTATTTACCTCCTTCTTTGCCTCTCAGACCTCGCACATGTGTGCCTGCACCGCTTCACTACAGTCCTCAGCAGTGAGATCTGAGAGTCGGTAATAGAACAGGGTGTATCACCCGGCGTATAAGACGACCCCAAACTTTTCTGAAGATTTTCAAGGGTTAAAAAGTAGTCTTATATGCAGGAATATACAGTAACCTTTTTGTCTGTGAAGAAAATAATTTTTAGTGAGCTAAACATCCTCTTTAAGTGCATCTAGCGCTAAAGTCAGACACCAGACTGCCACCAGCGCGTCCACCGCAGACCACACGTAACCGCCTTATGTGCATGTGTGCCGTCTCCTTCACCCCCGTTGAGACTACAGTATGCGGCAGTTGTAATGCATGTGCGCAGCACTGAATCCATGCTGTATTACAACTGCCTTTTGGTTATATAGATAAGGCAAAAGCTGGCCACTAACAGTCCAATTTCCAGCGAAAAATCGTTAGAGCGATCAGAAATTCTGATCGGATTGGTTGTAAATAATCTCTATTGGTGAACACAATCGATTATGAACGAGTGAAAAAAGTGTCGCCCGAATGAATTTTCGTCGAACGAAAATTTGGATTTTCTTGGTGGTCGTGATAGATAGGAAGCAATGATTGGTTAGTTGATGGTGTAGTGAACGATTTTTCATCCGATCAGAATTTCTGATCGCTCGAACGATTTTTCGCTAGAAATTGGACTGTTAGTGCTCACCTTTAGCATATGTCAGATTCTACTAGAGTTTATTACACTTTCTTAAAATACATCTTTCTGCAAGCAGATTATGGGATGCTGATTGCACGTGCAAGCTTGGAGATTTTATCAGAAGGCGCTGCTGGCAGCTGGATCTATTCTCTGTCGCATTATAGTTATACGTATATGCAGCAGTGCAACACCAGGTTGAATAAGTTGTTCACCATACTTGCAAATCACAAACACCTGTAGCAAGAGGTAGTATTCAGTACATCAAAGGGGGTAAATCACCTTTGATGAAACCAAGGCGCAGCATCCTGGAGTGCATACATGTAAAAAGGGTGTATTGATATTGCAGGTTTCCTGGTGACGTTAATTAATATTCCTCTCCAGGCTGCCATGGACTCAGGGGTAAGATGCAATTCGACTGCCAGCTACTGATGGTGGCTAAATTACACTGTTTTTCTGTTTGTTTGTTTTTTGGTTTTTTGCTTTTTTTGTAATTTTGGCGCCGTCTCTTGCCGGCAACTAAATTAACCTCTGAGCGCTGCTATAGCTGTAATTCGCATTACAGTCTATGGTGGTGCCCAAACGTCTGGCACCCTTTTTACCTGTCTCATCCTGGAGCTTATATTCAGTGTATGAATTGTGTTGCATGGAGGTAAAATACAGAATCATATAGCAGGTGCACTTTATGTACTCACTGTCATTCAATGTCACCACAAACACCTCCACCACATCTCCGAGGATGAAACGATTACCTGAAATAAGAAAAGGTTCAAACTTGTTAAAACATATATAGACATCATTATATGGTATCTGCACTTGTACATTAACCACCTGATTATCTGTATATAATTTTATATTGTCATGTGTCTGTGCCTCCAGCCCTGTGTTCAGACAGTACACTGCATTGCTACATTATGCTCATGTTAATTGTCATCTCCGTTCCTTTAACTACTTCAGCCCTCAGGGTTGTTGTCACCTTATGGACGCAAGCAATTTTCACATTTTGTTTCTCATCCCATTCATTCGCCAATAACTGTATCACTACTCATCACACCTAAATGGTCTATATTTTTTTTCTTTCTTTTCCGCTACAAATTAGGCTTTCTCTGGCTGATATTTTTTTTTAGTAATCATAGTATTCTTTATGCATTTCACAGGGAAAAGGATGGGGGAAAAATAAAAATACAATAAAAATACTACTATAGTTTTAAATAAACAAGGATACAGTTGACAAAACCCATACACTGTATTTGCTGGTTATCCCAGCATTTAACCAGCTGAGCGGTCTGGACGAGCTCAGCTCATCACCGCCGGAGGCTGCCGCTCAGGCCCTGCTGGGCCGATTTTCATCAAATATAAAGCAGCACACGCAGCCGGCACTTTGCCAGCCGCGTGTGCTGCCTGATCGCCGCCGCAGCGCGGCGATCCGCCGCGTGCAGCGGCGAAAGAGGGTCCCCCCAGCCGCCTGAGCCCAGCGTAGCCAGAACAAAAAGTTCCGGCCAGCGCTAAGGGCTGGATCGGAGGCGGCTGACGTCAGGACGTCGGCTGACGTCCATGACGTCACTCCGCTCGTCGCCATGGCGACGAGGTAAGCGAAACACGGAAGGCTGCTCATTGTGGCCTTCCGTGTTACTTCTGGCCGCCGGAGGCGATCAGAAGAACGATCCGGAGCGCCCTCTAGTGGGCTTTCATGCAGCCAACTTTCAGTTGGCTGCATGAAATAGTTTTTTTTTTATTGAAAAAAAACCCTCCCGCAGCCGCCCTGGCGATCTTAATAGAACGCCAGGGTGGTTAAAGAGACTCTGAAGTGAGTCTAAATTTTCTTTTTTAACATGCAGTTATATGAAGCAGTATAACCTCTGCTAAAACACCCTTATCCCGTGGCAAAATGAGGGGTTTTTACCCCCCAAATCCCCTCCGTGGTGCCCGGGGAGCAATTCCTGAAGAGGCAGAGCTAAGCCCTGTAGCTCTGCCTCTCAGCGCATCAATCCCCGCTGATCCTCACCTCTCCCCCGCCTCTCTCAATCTGCCTTCACAGAGAGGGGCGGGGAGAGCCGGAGATCCGCGTGGCGATTGACGTGCATGGAGGCAGAGCTGCGGCTCATAGCTCTGCCTCCATGAGCAGCAAAATCCACGACCAAGAAAGTCGTGGATTTTGCAAGGGGGATTTGGGGGGTATTAACCCCTCGTTTTGCCGCGGGATAGCAGCGTTTTAGCAAGGGTTATACTGCTTCACATAACTGCATGTTAAAAAAGGAAATTTAGACTCAATTCAGTGTTTCTTTAAATGATGTTCCTAGTGCAATGTATGGGGATAATATACAATATGGAAGTAAAGGTATATATATATATATTTATTTATTTTTTTCCAATTTAAATTTTTATTGAAATTTGTAGAACAATACAAAGAAGGCATTTGTATCATAAACTACAAAACTTACTAGAAAACAGTTGCATCATTAGATGATATGAAATCGATAACATGGTGACTTGTAAGATATATTTAGTCCATACCTTATGCTGAGACAATGGGAAGTAGTCTATGCCCCTGTGTGATAAATGTTTTGATGCAGTAATTGTACAATTATTACGTGGATGCTTAAATCCTTCATCATATCTCCTACCTTACTCTTGGGTTATAAAATGAGGGTGACGAGGTGTCTGGTTTTGATGTTTACTGTCTGGAGAGGCTGATCGTTTGGAGAAAGGAAAGTTGCCTACCCTCCGTCAGTTTAGTAAGTTCATTGGCTAGCTATTACTTGGCCTCCAGCGAGGCTCTATGTGACGGTGGTATCTAGGATAGGTGTTCAAAGGTTATTGGATGTGGTGTGTGGGTTGAAAGCACTGATCCAGGGGCTATGCCAACTACCTGTTGAGTGCTTATGCCAGTTAGATAACCTTAGACACACCAATATTTGTTAGAATTTCGTTCCCCATATGTCAGAGGATGGTAGGATATGATTCAGGATATTTTTTGTATTTACCCAGGGGAAATTTGCACAGAACATTGGGATGCTATAGTGATCTATACAAGTCATTGAATTTTTTTTTAAAACCTCATTGTAGATACTCAAATAGTGAACATGAACAATAAACACAAACCTTACCTAAAGTGTGACCCTATCGGTCAGACTACAGGCTGAACTCGAACATTAAGTGCACCGAAAATTTCCATTCAATGAAGGGTTGGTGTGACATCCTGGTTACAGTGGCTCAGAAAGAAAGGTTGTACCGAGAGTTGGTGTCAGTAAATGGCTTGGTCTTATCTCTTGTAACTTTTTAGATGGGCTATGGGGGGGTTCAGGTGTTTGCGTGTTTACTGTGGGAGGTTAATGCCCAGCTCATTTTGAGCCAGCTTTGTCAGTATTAGAAGTGAATTAGACACTTTTTCAGATTTGTAAATATGGTATTCCAACTTTAGATTGCTAGATACAGTGGCTAAGATTTTGGGTATGGAGGGCAGAGGGGTTTGACCCCAGTTGAGGGTTATAGCGTGTCTTGCGGAACACAAAAGGTGGGTTATTAATTTTCTGTGTATTGGGGAGAAGGAGTCAATTCCTACATGTAATAGGGCTAATTCTGGTGTTAGTTTATAGGGGGTCCCAATTATTAAGGTTATGACCTCTGAAATGGATTGCCACATTCCTTGTGTTTGTTTACACTCCCAAAATATATGTAAGAGCGTCCCTTGTAGAATATTACATCGCCAACACATAGGGCTGTTAGTAAAGGTATATTTTTTATGTTGTGTTTTTTGTTTTTTCATTGTAGCAATAATTACAAGCCCTTATTTGCAAAAATAACAGTAATATACCCTAATGGAATACATATGTATATGTATTCTATTTCAAATTCTGTCACATTTTTTCTTTTTACAAGCTTTTTATTTTGGTATACAGTATATGAAAATAAAAATGTCATTGCTTTTGATTCAGTTTGTCGCTAATAATAATTTACAAGACATAGGCCTCAACCCTAGAACAAACTAAAAACTATTCTACAACTTATCCCGGTTAAAATAATACCACATATTTCTAAGTTGATAGCTAGTTGGGCATCTAGCAGGCAATTAACTCCAAATTGTATAAGTAGCTTTGTACAGGCCAATTTTTTCCACAAAGTATTTTAGTGCCATACTTTGCATAGCCTCAGAAGTGTCTAGATCAGGCATGGACAAACATGGCCCTCCAGCTGTTAAGGAACTACAAATCCCACAATGCATTTGCCTTTATGAGTCATGAATGTTGCTGTCAGACTCCTGCAATGCATTGTGGGACTTGTAGTTCCTCAACAGCTGGAAGGCCAAGTTTGCCCATGCCTGGTCTAGACAGTAGAAAAGGGCCACAAAAGTCACCATTATGGAAAGCTAACAACCAGGGCTATTCAAAGTGGGTTAGTTTTGCTAAAACTTTCCCAGGCTTCATCAGAGATGAGCGCTTTACAAATGTTATTAGTTGTAATACAATACAAAATCTGTAGAGGGAGTAGAAGGTTCAATTTGCAAAACATCAGCCTTGAAACCATGCTGATTTGCAGATGATCTGCAAAGAGGGCTGGGCTAAAATTCCTCCTGTGATGCGTGCAAGCCTAACTACAAGAAATGTCTGACCTTTATGATTGCCAACAAGGCAAGCACGAAGTTGTCTTTCGATAGGGGATCAAATACTTATTTCACACATTGCAATGCATATCAAGTTCTGACATTGGGACACTGGGCTTTTTAGAGTTTGTTTGTCGTTATTCTGTCTCTCACAGCTGCAATAAACCTACCATTACAGCTATAGACTGGTCATTTCTTGGTTAGAGGGCAAACAAGCAAAACCAGCAGGGGTTCAAATACTTCTTTCCCACACTGTATGGGACAATTTCACTAACTTGTATATCCACACATAAAAAGTGTATACTTTCCTACAGACTGGAAAAGAGGCAACTGTAGACAGCTATAACTTAAACATTTCATAGCATGTAACAGGAATTTAAATTATGAATGGTGTCCTTTATTAGAAAATTGTCACAGAAAATAATTACAACACTGGAATATCTGACATTTATGTGATGAATGCTCCTTCTGCTTATGCAATAGAGGCGTAGCCCATGTTCTGAGTAATAGAGACCATGAGCATTGCTGTAGTTTAATAACTCAATGATTAAGTAAAAGCGAATCCAGCAATATAGCAGCACGCATCCAGCTATAAATTATTAATGCACAAACACCAAAAATGCACTCTTACCATGCCATAAAAACAATTACATAAGCTGCAAGAATAAGTGGGGAAAAGAAGAAGACAAGCAAATAGAAGACAGCAAAGCAAGGAGTGGCAGCATGTCACCTCAGTGCTAAGCCTCTTGCTTACTCAATATACATACTTGTATGGGACGTGCTAGGAAAATATACACTCACTAATATGGCTTTGTATATATCATTTATAATCTCTAATTACGGATACCCCCATTACTGCAGATAATCTTAGGATGCTTGAATCAGCCATACTGCCTAGGAACATTGGCACTGCTATAACGTGATCCTATAATGAAACAGATTTTTCCCTTACAAATAATAAAAAGGAAGAAGTCGGAGGGCTTTCAAAAGGATTAAGCACTTTTTAAAACGTAATGCATAAAAGCAATCCCATGTTGGGAATTCAGTCAGCTTTGTGCCAGATCAAATTGATATTTCCCTAACACACCCAGATATGGTGTCTATTTCTCCTCTATGCCACTCCTCTCCTCTCTCTTTAAAGGGACACTTAAGCCAGAAAAAATAATGCGTTTTACTCACCTGGGGCTTCTACCAGCCCCCTGCAGCAGTCCTGTGCCCTCGCAGCCACTTACTAATCCTCTGGTCCTTCGCTGTCAGCTAGTTTCGTTTGCCCGACAGGACTGGCCACGCGTAGCTTTCTCCGCATGCCCGACTGTAAATACAAAGATACGCGTTGCCGCATTACCTACGCATAGATATGCGGCAATGCGTATTTTTGTACGCGTTGCGGCCCGAAATAGCGACAATTACAGTCGGGAATGCAGAGAGAGCTACGCGTGGCCAGTCCTGTCGGGCCTGTCGGCAAAAACGAAACTAGCTGGCAGCGAAGGACCAGAGGATTAGTGAGTGGCTGCGAGGGCACAGGACTGCTGCAGGGGGCTGGTAGAAGCCCCAGGTGAGTAAAACTCATTTTTTTTCTGGCTTAAGTGACCCTTTAACCACTTTACCCCCGCGCGTACGTATTTCTCCGCCCCTTTTTCCATCCTTTAAAAACCAGGGACGGAGAAACACGTACTTTCCGCGTTCCCGACGCTGTCCGCGCTCCCGCTCGTAAACACGCCGCCCGCCGCTAGTAAAACCGCCGCCGCCCGCTCGCCCGGAGATCAATGAACGGGAAAATCCATTCCCGTTCGTTGATCTAAGCCCCACAATGACCCGCTGCTCTCCTATGGGCAGCGCGATCATTGTGAGAAGAAACTCACGTGTCCAGCCTCCTTATTCTTCCTCCAAGCTTCCGGAAGGAGGCTTGGAGGTCGCAATAAAGCAAAAAGTTACTGTGGCCATCTTGTGGCCAAATAGTAAACTACACCCTACACATTTTTCACATAGAAATAAATGACTTTTACACAAAAAAATAACTCATTACCTCCCACACTCCCCATTTTTTTTTTTTTTGTAATTAAAAAAAAATTCAAAAATTTACAATTAAAAAAAATACATAATTAGTTACCTTAGGGACTGAACTTTTTAAATATTTAAGTCAAGAGGGTATAACACTGTTACTTTATAAACTATGGGCTTGTAATTAGGGATGGACGCAAAACTGAAAAAAATGCACCTTTATTTCCAAATGAAATATTGGCGGCAAACATTGTGATAGGGACATAATTTAAACGGTTTTATAACCGGGACAAAAGGGCACATAAATTTCATGGGTTTTAATTACAGTAGCATGCATTATTTAAAAACTATAATGGCCGAAAACTGAAAAATAATTTTTTTTTCCCCACATTTTTCCTATTTTCCCATTAAAACACATTTAGAAAAAAATAATTCTTGGCATAATGTCCCACCTAAAGAAAGCCTAATTGGTGGCGGAAAAAACAAGATATAGTTCATTTCATTGCGATAAGTAATGATAAAGTTATAGACGAATGAATGGAAGGAGCGCTGAAAGGTGAAAATTGCTCTGGTGGTCAGGGGGTAAAACCCCTCAGTGGTGAAGTGGTTAAGTACTAGTATGACTTCAAAAGATATGAATAATTTGTTTTTTTAATTTTCATATATAAAGTTAGGAACAGAACTACTGAAAGAAAATAAAGTTATTTATATGAAAAAGGAAATCACGTATATATATATATATATATATATATATATACTGTATATATACACACGAGCGTCATCCAGAAAATAAAATCTGTTTGTCTTTACCTGCCATGCAAGGTACTGTAGTTTTTTGTGTAATGTAACTTGCATCTGTCAGGCCAACCTCTTCTGTTTGTTCAGCAGCATTAACATGAAGTGTCCCTCCCCCCCATTCCTCCAATCTTTAGGTAAGGAGTGTAATAGTATACAACAAATGTAATAAATGCATAAATGAAGGAGGTGATTATGTGGAGAAATAAAGACACCACCCTTATTCAAGTTTTTCTCTTAAGCTTTCTCTTATGAGATCATGTTTTCCTTTTTTTCTTTGAAATATCTTTTCAGCACTTTGCAATTGAAGAAATACCAAAAAGTAGACGAAAAACTACTGTTAAAATTAGATAATGTTCTTGCTTGTTGCTGGCGTAATAGGCCTTTTAAGAGAAAACCTAGGAGAAAAAAATGAATTAAATACGGGCCAGTGTGCCTAAAATAAATGGAAAAAAATGTTTCCTTAATTGAAAATGGCTGATGGATGATCCTTGTACAAGTTGGCTACAATTACAAAGTAACAGTACTACACCACAATGAAAGGTCTACATATGGCCCCCTCCATCATATAAACTGACAATACAAGAATATGGTAGTGGTTTGTGGTCTCATTGCTGGCTGGTTAAAGGCTTCATTAACTCGACCTGTATTTGTAACAGTGATGAAAATTAATAATACTATCAAAGGCTCATAAACGGAGGTGCGAGACAAGGGACGACCTGATCTGTCAATCACAGCTGCCCTTGTACCTTACCATAATGTATGATGCTGGAAATATGTTCCCTGTTAGTAGCACCAGGAGACAAAGTACAGAAAGAAGCTAAGGACTAGAGAAAGGAAGCCTTCTTTTTAACAAGAAGTGGTCAAAGTTGTACTTAAATTACCATCCCATTCTCATTATTAATATAAACAGACAGTGGGACAATCAAATCAGAGAATACAGGCAGTTCTAAGCTAACACTAATTTTCATTTGTTTTAATAATTCAGAGATCCATTCCCATACCCAAGAAGTATCAATACTCCTGTACTACGCCTGTGTATCTCTGTACTAAGATATAAGTATTATACATTTTTCAGCATTATACTGGGCATGTCCACGCCTCATCCTGAACACAGTCCACGCCTTATCCTGAACACAGTCCACGCCTCATCCTGAACACAGTCACCCTCACCCTGTTCTCTTCTCAATGCTCTATTACCCATTACTCTTGCGGACATATAACCTTTTCCATTACCAATACCGCTCATTGCAAATCTGTGTAGAAAACACCCCATAGCCCATTACTATCATGAGCACCATAGCCTCTACCCCCTATTGTTTATTTGCACACCCAACTCTTTTATGCCATCTCCACGAAGCATTTTTTCATATAGTATACTTTATGATATGCAATATATTGATATGCAAATTTGTAACTGCAGAATTTACTATAGCATAATGTACTGTCTCTTGTCTACAGTTTTGTCCCCACTTTTATTGCCTGATGAAGCGGGCTGGGCCTGCAAAACGCGTTGCACTGTTTTTGGGGTACCGTATAATAAATGTATTCATTTATATGAAGACAGGATCTCGTGTCTGCTTTTGGGAGGCAAGCCCACCACTTCCTCCAAGCAATTTTTAAAAATGTTATTGACTTTTATCCTGCTGGCACCTCTGCTCTACATACAAATCATCCTGAACACAGTCCATGCCTCATCCTGAACACAGTCCATGCCTCATCCTGAACACAGTCCATGCCTCATCCTGAACACAGTCCATGCCTCATCCTGAACACAGTCCATGCCTTATCCTGAACACAGTCCATGCCTCATCCTGAACACAGTCCATGCCTCATCCTGAACACAGTCCATGCCTCATCCTGAACACAGTCCATGCCTCATCCTGCACACAGTCCATGTCTTATCCTGAACACAGTCCATGCCTTATCCTGAACACAGTCCATGCCTTATCCTGAACACAGTCCATGCCTTATCCTGAACACAGTCCATGCCTCATCCTGAACACAGTCCATGCCTCATCCTGAACACAGTCCATGCCTCATCCTGAACACAGTCCATGCCTCATCCTGAACACCGTTCCATGCCTGATCCTAAACACATCCATGCATTAGCATGAAACACATAATTTCCAGCATTCCACAGCAGTACCAGTTAACATGACCTTTATTATGGGAAGAAAAACATCAACAGTAATTCTGGTATGAAGGCACATAGACACAAAATAAAAATTAGAGCAACCCATAAATAAGCTAAATATATGCAGTAATTGTGCAGATCTTTGCCATAAGGTCCTGTTCATCACTTGTCCAGATTTGTGCAGTAAAACTTCATGCATACTGACAAGTGTGAACAGGTCATAAAAATATTCAAGTTTTATAACTGGCATAAGCACAACACCTCAAATATCTGTGCAACTCAGCAGACTGTGTTTACTCTTTCTATTTCCTCTTGCACAATTACTGTATGAACAACTTGCAAGATCAGAGAAACGGTGGATTAAATAAACTATGACAGTAGGAGAAGTATGTACAAATCATCTGTTATCATAACATGTGTTAATGTACTGTTTTATGACCTGAATAACAGTCTAACAAGAGTAATTTGATTGATGGAACAAAGTTGGCACAGCGTTATACATTTATTGCACACATAGAGTAAACATAAGCTTGCTTTCAGCTTCAGGTAGGCTTTAGATAAAGATCTAGATTTCTATCACTCACAAGGGACATGGGTAGACTTCTACTGTGAAGAAGAAAACCATTTCCTTGGACTCGATGAAGCATGTTGTTTCCTTGTGAAAACAGAACATATTTATACTGTATGTCATCAATTCCAACACACATCCAAATAACATGGGGGATGATTTAATTACCATTGCTAAAAAAAACTATTTGCTTTAAGTGAGTTTACCTGCACTGTACACAGTTTGAGCAGCATGCTGAAATTAAGTAAGCTGTATAGTGTCATTCCTCATAATTGTAGATGCCATAGACCACAATATAAAGTTGTGGCTATGGGACACTTATTTTCAGTGCTCACGCTTGGATAAGGATGTGGCCAAGTGCAGTGGGGACTCAGCAATTATATCGCCACACTAATTACCAACTGAGGGCCACAGATGACCTTGCTTTTGATGTCAGTGCTCAACAATAATATAGCTGAACACCGGATACCGGCTTTGGGACACAAATGTCTCAGCAAGTGCCACAGGGTTTGTTTTGGATGTCAGTGCCAAGCTCTAGTACAACCAAATGCCAGATACCTGGCAAGTGCTTGGCTGAAGTATAGCCAAGTGCTGGCTATGCTGGCTGGCAGAAATCATGCAGCCACTGTACACACACTGGTCTGACTCACAATTCTTGGCCATGGTGGTCTTTATAGTCCGCCATGGTCAAGTTCAGACCAGCATGTCTACGTAACTAACACCCCCTCTTACTGCTTAGCACTAACCACACCTCATAATATCTAACACTAATCCTGGCACTCAAAGACCGCTGTTTGTAGCCAATTTTCTACAAATAGACTATTGTGGACAAACCATTACTTCCTTCATTGTAGCCAATCGGCTACTATCTGCATAGGGTGCCCAATTTCCCACCTGGGCACCCAATCCTATATAATAAAACCCCATGTGCCCCTGCATCATCCAGGGTGCAGGGGCCAGGGGGCAGGCACCCTTCAGTGCGTGCAGTGGGGAGCGTGGCCGTGCTTGCATGGCTGGGAGCGCGGCCCGGGAGCATGCGGCATGGAACGCGGCTGTGCGCCCTGGGCGGGCTAAATAGCTAGTTACCTATAATTTACATTAGCACCTATTAGACTTCTGACGACCCTAGCACTCAAATAACCAGATACGCAGAAACACACCACCACAGAATGAAGCCCAAGGAACATGAGTATCTGCTAGGGTCACTGGCTAGATTGAGGCGTGGATTTAAGAAGGTGAGGGTATAGGGTAGGGGAGGTTACAGTTAGAAGATGATGTAAGTCGATTAGAGTTAGAGGAAGGGTTTACTGAACAAGCAATATTAGAATATTGTCAACATTACTTTACCCATACAGAGCCAGGACAAGGTACTCCA